>NC_056729.1:1059108750-1059206250 GCF_019279795.1 Protopterus annectens
CACGTCATCGCTGTTGTGAACCTGTCCGAATACCAGTAGAGTTTCTTGTGTGGAATAAAGGCCAAAAAATGGCATGTCAAACAAGTCCAGACTATCCCCATCAACCAGTCTTCCATTCAATTGTGAAGCTATAACCTGGGAGCCAATAACTCAACTATTCCAAGAATTGTTAATTGGTATAAAAAGTTCAAACAGTCTAGTGTGTTCAAAACAAAAACAGGTACCGGACCACTGTATAAAGAAACTCCAGAGATTTATTAGAATGTAAAGCGCTTTTCGTCTTCCATATTAGGAAGACTTCTTCAGACAAAATAAAAATCCATTCAACACAATTTGAAGATAAAAAGGTGCCAAAATAGTGCAACACTAATTACATACAGCTGCCATCAATTAAAACTCATTCTCTACATGCTGGTGTTAAAGGTGTACTGATCTATATCACTTCGTAGGAAAAACAAGTTAACAAAAACTCACAATCATATAGTTCATAAATCAGAAATATATTTATACACATTGTAAATGAATAAAAGAATCACCTAAATGCAATATAGGCATTTCTAGTATAGATGAAATGTAACATCACAAGAGGCACATAAATTCATGGTACATCTGATTAGAAATGCCAACGTAAATAAAAACCTCCCTTAAAAACAAGGCAATGCCAACTTCCAAAGCAAGGGGTCCAGTTCCTTAGGTTAAAGAGTCAGTTAATACCATCACAACAACTGAAATAATGAATACCCCCTGACAAAAAATGTGCAACTCAAATGCGAGGTTACCATACGCATAAAAAAGGTAAACAATGCAAATAACTTCACTTTAAATCTACAGCGACTAGTATTCAAAAGCATTACAAAAAGATATGCATTGCGTTTCCTTACCTACTAAAATAAACCTGTAAAAGTCAAAATTTCCAGAAAAGACAACAAGTTAAAAAGTAAAGTGAAGTAAAATAGAGGTAAAATAGGTGCAACTCGCACTCTAAAATAAGAATCCATATATAGGACAATATAACTAGCAGCCACTATAGTTATAGTCAAAAGGAAATACTACATAAATATAGTTAGACCTGAATTTCCAAGTTTTAAAGCCGTCCCTGCTGTTCAAAATGAAATACAGGAAGGCAGACCATAAAAACATGGAAAAATACAGTTAAGCGAAAAAACTACTTAAAAAATATTACAATAAGCCTGTGCCAAAAAATAGTATCAGAGTTGAACATAACAAAGGCAAAAAAACAGAGTATACTAGCAAATATATGCTCAAAACGAAGAAAATATAATACACATCTTCTAAGAAATTAATATATATATACACTTGTAAGAAAGGTATGAGTACTCTAATGGATTTACATGAAGTACAAATAAAAGATATGGAGAGGGGGGTAAAAAGGTAATACTATAACCATAACTAAGTATATCTGAAGTAAAATATACTGCCACGTTAAAAAAGTTGACGGATAAAAGGTTAAAATGTTCTTGTGGGATAAAAACATATTTCTGAATACATAATGACACTAATAAATCTATATACTCTTTAAGGACAAAAGAGGAACAAGTAAGCAAAATAAAGGTTTTTAAATTACATACTTGTACAAACATCATCTCAACAAACTTCTTAACTTTAAAATACAAGTCAAGGAGGTAACTTCATTTAATCCTGGTGACGTATAAGAATTCAATTTAAGTTGCCAAATAAGCTCCCTTTTCTCTAATAACAATTGTTGGGGTCCCCCTCTTTCATCCACTAGTACCTGGCCAACTACTTTGAATAAAAAGGCATGAGATGGATTATTATTACAATGTCTCGCTAGGGCGTTAGTACTACTTTTCTTCTTAATGTGGTACGTATGTTCGTAAATCCTTTCTTTGAATTTTTTGTCAGTCTTCCTTATGTAAAAAGCAGGACATGACTGATAGCAAGCTAAGTACACAACCAATTTAGAATTACAGTTGTACCGCCCCCTTGCTTTAAATATACATTGATTCACTGTGAATGTGGACTCTGTAGATAAATACTTACAGTAATGACATGTCTCACATTTATATGTATCTTCGGTTCTAATGGATTTTATTGTTGAACTTTCCATAATATTTTTGAGATTCCTACCCCTTTTAAAAATAATCATAGGTTTATTACCTAACTTCTCCGCAAATTCCTTTTCAAAGGTCAACAAATGCCAATTCCTTCTAAGTATATCACTGATGTGCTTAGCTTCTAAAGAGAAAGGGGTCATGAAACTCTTTTTATACTTTTCAATGTCAGCAATTGTTTGATCACCACTCATTAAAGGGAGGTACACACCAGGGATCTCCAGTGTCACCTCATCTGATGCTTCCATATCAACATCTACTTCTTTTAAAGTCAAAATGGGGTTAAAAGTACCCATGTTCCTTTTCCTATAAACTTCTCCTATCAATTCATCCACCAGAAGTTCAGGATACCCGTGACTCATAAACATACATTTCAACAAGGAACATTCCTCGTCGAATGTGGAGTCCTCAGTTGTCATACGGGCTGCTCTGACTAATTATCCCTTTAAGACAGATCTTTTCTGGTGGAACGGATGGCATCTAGAGAAGTGTAACATAGTATTGGAATATGTGGGTTTCCTATATATTTTAGCTATGAAACCCCTACGTACTCTGTCTCTCTTCAAATTAACATCTAAGTAATTAATAATGTCTTCACTATACATAGACGTAAATGTTAAAAATGGGGTGCTGTTATTTAATATATCGACAAAAATATTTGCGTCTTTTGTGCTTCCTTGAAACATAATAAAAATGTCATCCAAGAACCTATTGTATAGTTTCACTTTCTTAAAAATGTCATTTTTAAATACAAAATCATGTTCTCACTGGGCTAGAACCATGTTGGCGTAGCTTGCTCCACAAGGAGAACCCATGGCTACACCAATTATTTGTTTATAAATTTCACCATTGAATCCAACATAATTGTTGTTCAAGATTACATCTAATAGTTCTTGAATTAAACTTTTTAAATTTTTAAACATATCCACTTCTGTCGCTAGCCTGGATAAATCCACTCCACTGCTGTCACTATTCATATTTCCTTTATCCAGCTGAAGATCCTTTCTGTGCAAAACCCAAACACAAAACACTTTGGTGTTTTTACATCATATATTAGGACTGTTCCATGGTTATAAATATTTCAAAGCTAATAAAATTATCTAGGAGTAACATATAAATTAAATATTCATTCCACTATTTATACAGATTTTCACAATTATATAAGTAGCAAGGAGTATGGGGAGTATAGGAAGGCTTTTCCCCTGCGGAAAATGCTGCTATGTAGAAACATCAAAACAGTCAGATGTTGAATTTCTGTCTAATACACAAACAATTACTGTTAAAACACTGAGCAAAACTGCTAAAAACACATAATCTAAAAAAAAACACTATTTCTTGCAGGGGCAAGCTCCCCACTCCCCCTGCTAATTTGTACTATAGTAGGGAATAGGTAAATTATCGACTCCCACCTATACCACTGATTTACACAGAAAGAAAAGTCAGTAATGTGAGGTCAGCTGTACCAGCTTTTTTTCTGTTTAATACATTTAATTGTCTACCACTTAAATAGCATATATATATATATATATATATATATATATATATATATATATATATATATATATATATATATATATATATGTGTGTGTGTGTGTGTGTGTGTGTATGTATATATATATATATATATATATATATATATATATATGTGTGTGTGTGTGTGTGTGTGTGTGTATATATATATATATATATATATATATATATATATATATATATATATGTACATATATATTATTCTAAAGACATGCCTCTGGAGCGTTTCTCCCCGGGCCTCATATATATATATATATTGCATTTTATTACTAGGAAAGTCTGACTGGGCAATAAAACCCTTTTCAGAAGAGGCTCTTACTAACAAATATGCATACATAAGATACATACAGTATACAGAGATAACACATCTCTACAAAGACAAAAGGAGAAAAATAAAATTCACATTTGGCAACAATGTACAGGTTTGCAATCATACTGCAATCTATACTGTACTGAGTTCCATACTTATTACAGTATACCACTAACAGTGATGGATATGTGCATGTGCAATCTTCACTTAGATTTAAGAAAGGAGAACAATACAATCATACTAATAATAGAAAGGATTGCGTTTGTGTTGCAATATACAGTACTGTTACATACTGTATACATTTATTAACCAGGTATGTGAACTGGTTTTCATACTCTTTTCAGCCATACCCCAGGCTAAGAAGGCATACACAACAATAACAGCCATAACATAAATGACAAAAGACAGAGCTTGTTACAAATATACTGAATAAAATGTTTTGGTTACAGATGTAAGATAAAGACTGCAGTTAAGGATATTGCTAGCTGAGCATTATTTACATTATATATGTACAGTACATAAATTAGTAAAGTTCACAAATAAGTCAACGTGTTAATGCAAAAGCAAAAAAAAGCATTTGCAGCACTAATTAAGAAGAATAGGCTCTGTGATAATTTTATGTATCACGTATTAACCTGCACGAGTTCCACATTGCAAACATCGGAAAGTTGAATCTGACATTACCAACTGTCCAGCGTTGCCCCCTCCTAGACCCATGGTAACACTTGTACCTTGGTCCAAAGCATTAGGGAATTTCGGAATTTGGTGTTCATGTCTGGTATACTGGAATTCTGCATTCTAATTTTCTTGCAATGGTTTCAAGCATATGAAGTCTTGGTTGCCTATGAGTTGAGTATATGATTGTAAACCTCTCTCTCTATGTTTTGTGTATATATATATATATATATATATATATATATATATATATATATATATATATATATATATATATATATATATATATATATATATATATATATATAGATAGATTCCTGTCCCAGAGACTTCCCATACTCTGGAATAAACTACCTATCTATATCAAACAAAGCTCCTCATTAGCACTCTTCAAGAAAAATCTTGATGATTGGATGGGAAATAGGAAATTCACCCCGGGGATCACCTCTGTGGCTCTGTTTGACAGTGGCACAGGAAAATAATTTTCTTGGGTGGCAAAAGCCAGGGTACCTTTTTGGCTGGGCTTGTATAGGCCCCAGGGCCGATAGCCTAGTACCTACCTATGAACCTATGAATATATATATATATATATATATATATATATATATATATATATATATATATATATATATATGAGAAAAACTAGATGCAATAATTCATGACATAAAGCACAATATGGTGAATCTTAATATAATTTCACGCTTAAAGTTTAAAAAAATGAAGCACCAATGTATAATACTTTTTTATCATTTTCCTAATATTGGGGCTAAACATCATGGAAGCACAGATACAATATGCAAAATGCATTTTGCAAGGAAACTGCTCTTTAGACCTTCTTGATATATGAGCTGCACTCCTATATCACTATACATGTACATATGCATACACTAACTCCAAGACTGTCTTCCTCAAAGTAAAATAAATATTATTTTTTAAGTAGCTCCATTGCAGAAAAGGATGGAGCCTTTACTGTGACCCAGATGACGCTGGACTGTGTAGTGTAGGCACTGAAGAAACTGGCAAGGTGGGTGGGACTGAATCAGTTAGCTGTAAAGCTGACACCTATTACAGAAGTACATTTTGATCAATAATGGTGGCTTGGCACATGTACTTCAGTGTGATCTCACAGGAAGAGGGGATTGTGGGGTTTTTTAGTGATATGAGCACTCATGAAGCTGCCAGTATGTGATGCAGATTTGACATATAATCTTTTCCCTCACCAATTTGTAGCAGGATGGCTTGTGATAACCAAGATGCTGTGGGCTATTTATCTGGCCTGTTTGTTTAGTGACAGGTATCCTACATATTGAAATACACATTTGTGGTGGTATGGAGGTTGATGTTGTCATCCATCTGTAGCTGCTACTACAGCTGTAGTACAACAGCTACATAACCTGCCATTATGGGCTGTATAAACAGAAGAACATCTCTACAGAGGCCCATAATGTGGCAGGAATCAGAACCTGCATCATAAAGCACAAAGCTTATGTAGATGAGGTAAAAACAAGCACCAGCACACATGAATGGGTGAGGAGCAAAATAGAGTTCAGAAGGTTTCTGAATTATGCTGCCTTCTCTCGTGTTCTAGCCTAGGATGAATGGCCAATATTGCATACAGGTGCTTTCTTTTCTTCTGTGTGCAGTAGCTATTCAGCCATATGCCATCTCTAGCACATTATATATAAACCAGAATATCCTGTTCACTCTGTTTACAAAAGCATACCCCTGCTGCCATTTACATATTCAGTACACCTACAGAACATCCTTCAGTATTTGGAGTGACATATAGAGTGCATTGTATATATTTTAGTATCCTATAGCTTGCCTCTAAATATCTAACATGCTATTGCACAGTGTCAAACACAGTATGCTCTCTCAAGTACCTTCTGAGAAAAGCTGTACTCCTTCTGAGCGCAACTATGTAGGCTACATAATCTACCTTTATAGTTTGACCTATTAGCTTACCGGAACCCTTCTCCTGGAGTGCACTTACTATTGTCCATCTAAAATGAGCAGCACCTGGATCTGCTGTTATGTTTCTCATTAATGCTAGTGTGGTGTTTATGCATCTGTTTATTGTTTGAAATACAGTTGGTATCTTGGTTAGTGTACAGTACAGCTAGGATATGTAAATCCAGCTGCAGCTTTTTCATACTGAAATTATTTTTTATATATGTATATATATATATATATATATATATATATATATATATATATATATATATATATATATATATATATATATATATATATATATATATATATATATATATATATATATATATAGATATAGATAAAGATGCATATATATATATATATATAGATAGATATAGATAAAGATATATATAGCTTTATTATTATATGTTTGATAATCAGAAGACCAAGTCAAACAATGACCACACCTTTCGCTGAAAGTCAGAATTCTGAATACATTATACCCAAAAAAACACCAAATGCCACAACTCCCTACTGTTCCAGACCCAGGAACAAGCACTAACGTGGGTTTGGAAGGGGGACAAGTTTAGACAGTCAATAATATTTTCGATATTCCAACTATTGATATGTGGGAATTGTGCAGCTCAGCTTGACCATCTGTGTGTCGAGCATGTGATAGTAAACTGTATAGTTATCTATTTATTTTATATATATATATATATATATATATATATATATATATATATATATATATATAAAAATATATATATATATATATATATATATATATATACACACACACACACATTATATATACACACACACACACACACACATATATATATATATATATATATATATATATGCATGCACACACACACACACACACACACACACACACACACACACACACACACACACACACACACACACACACACACACCAAACATGTAAGTTTCACATTATCAGGATATTAGTATTTCTGTTCTCTCTCAATGAAACTCAGACACAGTTCTGTAATACCTTTTGTAGGTATTAATTGCTGTTTATGCATTACAGGACTCTTGGATTAATTTTCTTTTATATTGCTGTTTACTGCGGATACTGTCCTGCATACACTATTTCTGTTATGCACTAATGTGTTAACGATGCATCCAACTGCAACTAGCTATTTAATGTAATTATGTTGATTATGGTTGCAATTCTTATCACTGTATTCCTCTGTCTTTGTACCAGGTAGTGCTTGAAAAGTGTCCTCACACCAGTTTACCTACTAATTTAACAAATAAATAAATTAAACTAAAAAAAAAAAATCATATTTTATAGAGGAATGTGTGCTTAGTTGTAGCTATGTCATGAATTATTCATGTTGTTACCTGATTTCCTTAAACCTTTTTTTCTGATGTACTTGCTTTTCCTTTAATTTAACTAGAAGTAGAAATGCATATGGCAATGAGACTGCAGTCTGATAGTCTTTATTCATGACATATTATATTTGTATTTAGTGGGTGTCACATATGTGTTATCTTTTTATGGGAAGCAATCCCTGATGTTGAAGATAAACATCTGACATACTTTGGGTGAATACTTTCAGTAAATATTAAAAGGATTAGGTATCTGATTATTTGTTTTTATGGAAGGAATATAATTCTACAAAAATAAGCTGTCAGGAAAATGAGTGACACATCAAGAAACACAAAGTGCCCATGGTCTTTATTTTACATGATGTAACATATCTTTATCTGCACCAGGACACAGTTATTGCCCTAAATATCAGTAGGACAGTTACTGAAGACCAGGATAATTTCATTTTCCACAGCCTTAATTAGATCTTATTTTCTAACTAAGTGGGTGGGTCCACAGATCCATTCCAGACAGAACTGAGGCCATGAGAGCAAGGATCAATAAAATGTACATGGGCAATTTCAGTGTAGCCACTCAAACAACATATTCTTGGGATGAAAAAGGGGTGGCTACAAAGACATGGGAAAACATGCTGACTGCACACAGACTGTGACCAGAAGTCAGGATCCAGTCTTAGACCCTAGAACTGTGAGGTGGAGATTGTCCTACTGTGCTATTAAACAAGCCATAAAGCCATAGCCTCTACAGTCTTCGAATATTTTATGCATTTTTCTATGTTTCTTTCTCACCATACATGCCATTCATTGCTCCCCTCCCATATGTCTTGAGTGCTACCATTCCACAAATACCTCATGTCTCTATGAGACCATCGTGGGGGATGTATCAGTTGGTGGTAACTGTCTTCAAGGTAGGCATGGTGAAGTCTGTTCCATTTCTTAATTTCTCCAAATTGTTTTGGTTTCTAATACCATGATGAGAATGGACCCCATTCTTAAGTCAAAGTATGATTAGATTTCATGAAATTAGTATTGTTTCAGTCTTTGATGTCAGTCAAAAGTGCTCTTCGCAGCACCCACAATGTGCCCAGTAATGACTCCTTCTGCATTTCTTATGAGGTAACATGCATTGGTAACATACGATAGTAGATTCTTTTTTATAAGACCCATTGCTCCTGTTACTATTGGAACTGTCTGGGTATCTTTCTTCCACATTGCTCTCGTTTCTGCCTGCAAATCGTGATATTTTATGACTTGGTGTCTCTCTGTATGTAAGACACTGTAGTCACTGGGTGTGAAGATTTCAATGATCAATGCTACTGTCTTCTTTTCATGGACCACTGTATTCGGTTTTCTAGCATCTGTCTCTTAAACTGTTGGTAATGGGTGATCCCACGTGATGTAGAATTCATCATTTTATATGGTGCTTTGTGGCTCATGTTTCCAGTGTTTTTCAGCCACTTCTGTACCATAATGTTTGCACAATCCGCAGTGCAGCAGTCTTGCCACACTATTATGCCTTTCAGTATACAGTCCTTCTGCCATTAGTATGTCACAACCAAAAATGAGGTGTGCAACTGTTTTGAATTATGTTTTAAAAAACCTACATTTGTCTGTTTCTTCCACATGTTCAATGAACTTTGTAAACCGACGTGTACTTAGCCCACTTTCTTGGGGTGTCAATATTAACCTTTAATCTCCTGGTTTGAATTTGTCTCTTCTTAACCATTCTTTTGTTTGACCCTGATCAGCGTGAGGTTTTTCCAGATGTTTTCTGTACTTGCAACTATATTTATGCATTTTCCACATTTCTTGCCTTCTCAGTTGGTCCTTCACCTTATATTCTTTCTTTTGATTGTTGGCACATTCACTTGCTGCCTGATTTTTATCTACTTCTGGTTTGATTTCCATTCCTGCTTGATGCCAATATCCTTCTGCTAGATTAAGCACAGAAGTCACCATAGATTTATTCTCTTCATGTTTCAAAACTTTCACTACTTTTAGGTATTGTGAGGTCAGCAGATATGTGTGAAGTCCCACGATTGCAGATCTATACATGTAATCAGTGTCAAGGAGGCCCATCCCTCCTTTGGAACAGGGAATATATAATCTTGATATGCACTGATTTCTATAAATCATTTGGCGAGCATGAAGCATTCTTGTTTTTCTGCCTAATCTATCCAACACATTTTGGGGCCAGTCATTCATTCCAAAACTGTAAGTTAGGACAGGAAGAGCAAATTGGTTTATAGCCTGAATTGTGTTCCTAGATGTCAATGCTGTTTTCAGGATTAATTTAAATCTTCTAAAATATTCCTTATTAAGTTTTATTCACATTTGTTCATGTTTTATTGTTGATCCTTCACCAATTCCCAAATACTTATATACTCCCTCTTGCTCAAGTTCTTTTATATCACATTCTTGTCCCAAACAGATATTTTCTTGGTGCTGCAGTTTTCCTGCTTTAAAGGTTGCTTTTGCACATTTATCAAGACCAAATAACATTCTTATATCATCTGTTCCCTTAACTGTATAATGTCTCTGCATGATGGAGAGGTATGGACACTTTTATTGTCTCAGTGGCCTAAGGGTCTGCTTCTTCCTCCCTAAATAGAGGGCATCCATACTTTGGAAATGGACCCAAATAGTCCCAAGTTCAGTAACTACACAGCACCTTCCACCAACTATGCATGCATCATCCTTGATACAGGCAATAAGGGTATTTCTGTTAAGGCATAATCCCACCACTGGCGACAGACATAAGCACTCGTGTCACTTCAAGGGCCAACTATGCCCTTCTCTTCCTCGTGTGTGTGTGTGTGTGTGTGTGTGTGTGTGTGTGTGTGTGTGTGTGTGTGTGTGTGTGTGTGTGTGTGTGTGTGTGCGCGCGCGTGAGTGCATGTTTGTGTTCCCACCCACATGCATGACAAGGGTTACTTTCACCAGACTGGAAGTGCCAAGCCCATATTCTTAGTCTCTTGCATAAAACTCAATGCCTGATGGTGGCAAGCACAGTGCTCTGGAAGCACCACTTCCTGTTCCGAGGATAGTGAGCCAGCACAGGCACTCACATCCATCATTCCTTTTCCAGCACTTCAAGCACTCAAGCTGCTACTTGAAATCAGGTCATCTGGGTAACTGTCAGGGCTTTTTTCCCTATGGCATGGAGCTGGGAAAAATGTTATATGCTTCCATCATGCAAAGAATTAATATCATGGGCACCAACAAATACTGTTAAACAATCCTACAGGTTATTTCCGAAATTACTAAAAGTTTAGCACCTTCTGTATATTTCCCACAGTCAATGAGACTGAAAATGCCAGTGAAGTATCAGAGAGGACCAAGACCAAGTATTTTCTTCAGTCCTTAAATATTAAGTGATCTCTGCCTATCTGCCTATCCAAACTCCAAAAGTAGTGTAGTATATCACATTTTTCTGAAACTGGATTCATTTTGTATATGCAGACATATCTGAAACTTCAGTTCAAATATGTCCTTAATAATAATCATGACTTGCAAGACAGAGAGCGAAAGAGAATGTTTGTGATTTCATAAGTGTCTGCATTGAAAATTTGCTTCAACGGAGATGCCATCACAGCATTTTTTTCAGTATGTCCAAATACATAGTCCTACCTAATGAGCTTCACGGGATTTTGTCCAGGAAAGATTATATCTATACATCCAAGAAAGAGGCGGACAGGAGCCATAACTATATCACAAGCTTTCAATAGTTATTCAGTCAGTGACTAATGTGATAGTGACTTATTCAATGGCTGATATGATGGTGACACTTCCTATCTAATCTAAACTCCTCTTTCCAGAGTGCCAGTGTTCACCATTCTTTTTTTTTAACTAGATCTTCAAATCGATGAAAAATACTCTATCAGTAACACTGAAATAAGTCATTTCCTCACATTTAAATTGGGAAAAAAACATAAAAAATATTGACATTTGGCTAGGTTTTATATACTGTCTGTAGTATAGCTACAGAGATTGTTTTCTCGTACAAAACATCTCTCCAAGACAAGACTTGTGCCATCTTAAGGGAATTTTCTGAGTGATAGTCACAATAATCAGTTTTCATTCCAAACTTGTCCCCTTGCATGTGCATTGCTATCCTCTATGTGTTCTAGCCTTTTCTTTTCTGTAAAATGTATTTGGGAGCCATCAAATATAGCCAGTTGATTGTACAAAGAGAAAGCAATTAAAGAAGACAGCCCGTTTGTGATTATATCATTATATACATCAGCAGCTACATATGTCTATGTCTTCCAGCAGGCAAGCCTATAGCCCCATACATACTTATTAAACTATTGATATGTGAGGATCTTAAGAAGCTTAACTTTACATTCCACTGGTAGTTTTGGCCCTTATATTTTGTGTATGGATAACTCAGAGGAGGGCATAACAAAGATATGTTGGTCATTTACTCTTTGCCCTTTTCTTGAGTGATATGGGTGGTAAACTTGGGGTGAATTTACAGTTTCCTATCCAATCATCCAAATTACATTTGAATAGAGTCAGAGAAGTTCTTTGCTTTTATGTGAAGTGGAAGATGGTTCATAGAAGTTGTATTCTCTGTGATGCATACCTGTCCCTTCAGCATGTCCTGTTTATGTTGCAAAAGAGATCAAGATCCCTTGCTTGGGTGTTTACGCTATTCTTGGACTTGTAAATATGTAATCTGCCTGACATGGTAGGGTCTGTTGAGGCTTTATATGTAAGGCATAGGTCACCTTTCACTAACTTGTTTGATACCAAGAAGAGGGACAAAAGTATGAGACAGTCTGCATAGTTTTTGTGATTTAGGCTCTGGATGTTTTTTAGTGAAAAAGCAATATGGTTATTCCGGTTGTGACTAGTATTTGGACAGGTAGATAGCAAAAGGGGCATTATATTAAATCATCAGTCTAATGAGAGCTGAGTACAGGTGGAACGATTACATCCTTGGACCTGTACACCATACCTTTATATGTAAACTGTGAGGTAAAATAAGAATTTGATACAATAGCGGATGTGTAGTGATCAAAAGTACATTGCCAACATAGACAACAGTGATACATTTGCATTTTTAAAATTTTCAAAATGAACATTCCTGAGCTTTAACCCAGGAAAGAACTAGTTTTTGCTTGTAAATCAAATGAGACATGGTAGCTTCATAGGGTGAACTACTATTAAAAATAAATTTCAGTCCAAGAAAAAAGAAGAGACTCACAAATTAGTAGAAATCTGAATATATACTGGCTTATATATTCACTGCAGATAGTGACCACGGTTGTGCAAAGGTTAGCATTGTTGCCTCACAGCAAGAGGTTCTCCAATTCGATTCTCAGCTTGCGGGTCTTCTGTGCAGAGTCTACATGTCCTCCCTGCAGTCGAGTGAGTTTTAAAGACATGCAGGTAAGTGCGGGTGTGTATGTGTGTGCCTTCTGTGAAGGTTGGGCACCGGGCTGGCAACTCAACACCATAAAAACACCACTGCCAATCAATCTGTGGACCGGTGATCTGCTGTGGCGACCCCTAACCAGGAAAATCCAAAAGACATTGCATTTTATATTCACTGTAATGTCTATACTTTAAAGCAATACTCTGAAAATCATTACGGAAGACATTTTTACACATTCTCTATAAGGCATTGCATCATCTGTTGCTAGTTGTTTTTGCAGAACGTGAAAATGACATATGATAGAGTTATAATGTTGGCTTCTAAACTAGATACCTCCTTTTATTTGATAAAGATTAATGCCAAGGATGATTCCCACAATTCTGTGCAAACTTTATATAAGATGCAAACTGCATTTGAAGCAACCACTCACATGTTCTTCTGTTAGACCTGATAGAAGCATTGCTGTCTTTATTAGACAACAGTTACATTTTTTTTAACTTTAATTTTCTCTTTGCAGACAGGAAATCAATAAAGTAAATTTTATTGAAAGAGTGCTTTACTGCAGTTCAAAATACAACACACAGATCTGTCATGGTTTCCGTAATATTTTTGCATAAGTATGAAGACAGGCCAAGGTATATGACACTGGGATATTTTCCATTCACTCAGTTCTTGAGGGCCCTTATTGTGTTTTTTTTGTATAATTGAAAGTATATTTTATTTATTAATCCTATTGCCTCTAGTGAGCAATATATTCCAGGCCAGAAAAAAAAAGAAATAAGAACAGGATGAAAACTTATCTTCAGGTCTTTGTATTGTTTTAAAATATATCAGAAAATAAATTTGTATGGACCTTAACCTAATGGGGTTGTTTGACAATACATAATTCTTGATGCAAAGAAAAAGAAGACCACACACACTGAGCTTGCAGGAGGTACAGCCATTGAGGACTTGAGTTGGCAGAGCGATGAATTAAAAAAAGTTATACATATTGTAACTGCTTAAATATGTTAAATTTAATGAATAATCATATTGCTAAAACAAAACATTCCTGTGTAATGCAATGCTCCAAAGAATGCTTTTATGGCAGAGCTTCAGTGAATACTCTAATCTTTATAGCACAATATGGGTATGCATTTTTCATGAGATGGTATTTGTTTCTGTCATAGTCATTTGAAGACTATAACAATTATTATAGTTCCTTAAACATACACTACTATATGTAGTATTATTTTGAAACAATGTTCCCATCTGTACATAGTTTAACATTGACAAGAAACACTTAAACAGCTTGATTAAACATTGAATGAAAAAACAAAGTAATCATTTAAGAAAGGCAGCATAAGTATTTAACCCCACATGGTAATTGTTGGCCAGTATTTAAGTGTATGTTATTTTACCAACATATTCTTAAAAAATATGCTATGCTGTCTAAAAGGCACAAATCAAGAAAATTAAAAATATGCAATAAAGTTCCTTTTCTAAAGAGAAAACATTGCTGTATAACAACTCAAGAATAATGTATTACATAAGCAAAATGGATTATGTTACCTTATTTCATATTATCAGTGGTGGGGTTAAGCCGTGGTGGTGCAGTGGTAGCATTGTTGCCTCACAGCAAGAGATTCTCCTGTTTGATTCTTGGCTGGAGTGCCTTCTCTGTGAAGTCTGCCTGTCCCCCCTACGGTCGAGTAGCATTCGAATGATATGCGTGAATGGGCATGCCTTCTTTAAAGGTTGGGTGTCAGGCTGGCAACTCGGCACCATAAAAATCTCCTGCCAGTCATTAGCGGACTAGAGTTCTGCTGTGGCGACCCCTAACCGGGAAAAGACAACAAAAAGTGGCACTGGCAAATGTTCAGTTTTCTAGTATTTGTACCATTATGAAAAGCAGTCACATAGGCTCATAGGTACTTACTAGGCTATGAACCTATGAACCAAGGTTCACAGGTACTTAATAGGTTATTGATCTGTGAGAATCTTAAAAACCCTAGCCCTGCATTTCCATTATTAGATCTTAAATTTAGCAATGTGAATCTCCAAAGATTGGCCGCACAAGTATGGATCTCCAAAGAGAGGATACACAAGTATATGCATACCTCTCAACTTCTTAGAGGAAGAAATCTGGACAAAGCCATAAAGAATGTGGGGGGGGGGGGGCGAAGGCCCAAAAAATAGGGATACTTTTTAAATATTGCTCTTACTAACTTAGAAAGTTGATAGAATGACAGATTCTGCATTAGCATAAAATTTCTGAAGGGTATGAAATCTGAAACTCAAATGTCTGTTATTATTTTTCTTTCTTAAACCTCAATGTTTTGCCAATGATTTGTCAGAAAAAAACATAATTGTATGAGAAACAGACCAAAAATATCAGACACAAATCTGGACATTCTGCAAAAATCTGTACAGCTGAGAGGTATGAGTACATACTTCCTTTATCCATAAGGGCCATTGGTGCTAAAGAAGGGGTGAATTTAGACTACCCATCCATTTGTTCAAGTTATATTTGAATAAAGAAAGAGAAGTACTCTGCTTCAAGTAGTGGTATTCTCTGTGATATGAACCTGTCCCTCCAGCATGTTGTGTTAACCTTGCAAAAGAGATTGAGGTCCCCTAAGCAGGTGTTTCTCATACCACTGGACTTCTGAATAATTAATAGGCCTGACAGAAGAGGGTCCGTTGAGGCTGTGTACACAAGACAAAGGTCACCTCTCAGTAGCCTGTATGATACTGAAAAGAGATACAAGGCTTTGAGATGGTCTGCATAGTTCTCATAATTTAGACTCTTGATTTTTTTTTTTTGTGAGGCAAAATTCAGACAAGTACGTATCAAAAGTGGTATTATACTCAATAATCAGCCTAATGAGTGTCTTGTACAGTGGAACAATTACATCCCTGAATCTGGACACCATACACTTAGATATAAACTGTGCAATGAAAAAGGACTTCCTTGCAATAGTGGATACCTGGTGATCAAAGAACAGTTCATAGGATTATAGAATCATAGGATCATAGGATATTACTAGGATATCGACCCAGAGGTCATTTTAAGCCTAGACGTTTCAACCCAATCTTATACCGTAGAGGTACTAGTCAATACCCAATATTGCATTTAATAATGACTGCCCATGTCTAGGAGGGTTGTGGTGCTATCCCTGTTAAGAATTTATGGTGTCCTATCCACTTATCCACATTCCTCTTGAACAGTGTCATAGAGGTACACTGTTTTACATGAAATGGTAGCCTGTTCCAAAGAAGTGGTAGTCGCTGGGAGATAAATCTGTCCCTCTAGCATGTCCTATTTAAGTCATAGAGCATATTTAAGTCCCTGGAACAGGTAGCATTAGACCCATTTGATTTACAGATTTGCAGTAAGTTCATTAGGTTTTGGTCTTGGGTTGCTCTGTAGGCCAGGCATAAGTCTCCACTAAGAAGTCTAAATGATATGGAGTATATTGACAGAGATTTTAGTCGGTCCATATAAGGCACATGCTGGAGGTCCTTGATCTTCTTTTGTTAGAAACCTCAGAGTTCTCTTTAATTGTTGTAGGTGCTTAGTACAGTACATACTGAATGGGGTGTTATACTCAATTATGGGCTGGATAAGTGCCGAGTATAGAGAGGTTATAACTTATTTTGCTCTCAAGGCAATGCCTTTACTAATCAAGTGAGCTACATGAAAAGCTTTCCTTACAATGGTAGACACATGGTGGTCGAACATAAGGTCGTGGTCAGTCTGGGATCCTAGGTCCCTTACCACTTCATGGGTTCTTAGGGTTTTGTTATTGATTTGATATTGCAAAGGGACATTGTTGTGTCAAAGGGAATGATGATGATGCATTTCTCTGCATTCAGTTTAAGACCGTGACACCAGTCGCTGGTCTGTGTGAGACCATCTTGGAGTATACTGACATAATTTGGGGATTCAGTGATTGCACCTAGTTTGCATTTGTCGGGAAACTTGGTCAGCTGTAACCCTTTAGTTTTGACCTGAACTTCTGAGATGTATATACCAAAGAGTAGGGAGCCCAGCACTGACCCCTGTTGTACCCTGATGGTAACTGGTCTGCTGGTTGATGTGGAGTCACCCTCTTTGATAATGTGTGCCTGGTTTGTGAGTCAGTTGACAATCCATCGTACAACAAATGGGTTTACATTCCATTGGCTAAGTTTATTATTAATGCCTGAATGTGGGAGTCTTTTGAAAGCTTTTGCCAAATTGAGGTATGCTGTGTGCACAGATTTGTCCTCATCAGTGGCCTTGGTCACACTTTCAAAGAAATCCACCAGATGTAACAGGCAGGATCTGCCCTTCATGAAGACAAATTGGGTAGGATCTGGGGTTTGAAGGTCACCTATGTCTTTATTTATGAGATCCATAATGATATGTTTCATGGCCTTACAGATGAGGCTGGTCAGATTTATGGGTCTCTATTTACCAGGGTCTATTGCTAGGCCACCTTTGTGGATGGGAATGACTGTAGCTGTTCTCCATTCTGCAGGAACAAAGCCTGTGGTTAGGCTATGATTGAAAAGGTACATAGTGGTGATGCTAGTTCATGTTTTAGCCTGTTTAGAAGACAGCCTGGGATGTCTTCTGATCCCATAGAGGCCATGTTCTTTGCCTTGGACAGGACTTTGAGACCTGCTCTTTAGATATTTAAGGTGGGAGGGGGAGTTTGTGGGACGGTTTGTTGTAAGTTAGGAGGGGATAGAAGAGCGAAAGTTTTGCCAAACCTATCTGCTTGCAGGTTCACTATCTCTGTGGGGGTCAATGTGTGTGATACCGTTGGCCACCAGCTCTGCACATGCTTGGGTCCTACCCTTTAGGTTACGTATGTAGCTGTAAAAGGCCTTATGGTTATCCTTGGAAGTACTTTCTAGGTTTCTATTCAAGGAACCCTTGGAGGATTTGACAAGTTATTTTATTTGCCTGCTAAGGCTGAGGAGGGTGCTTTTCTATTTTTGGATCCTTGTCTTTGTTTTCTTGGACAGCAACTTTTTGCATTTATTGTAGAATTTGTTGATGTTGGAAGTCCACCACGGCAGCTTGATTTTACTTGGGGCTCGGGCTTTGATTCTGTCTGGTACAGCCAAGTTTATACACTTATGCAAGTGATTGCACAGGGCTTTAGTGTAAGCTTCAGCATAGTGACTACTTTCAGCTTGGGGTGGGGTTTGGAATGCATTTATACCTTCACCTAGGAGGATGTAGTTTGTCTTGGTGATGTTTTTTAGTCTGATTTCAACCTTTGTGAGTTCTGGTGTTAGTGTCAGTTTGAAGGTGACTGATTTCTGGTCAGTTTTAACTAATGAGGGTGCAACAGTTGCAGCAGTGCACCTGTTTGACATGTTGGTGAGGACCAGATCTAGAATGTTTGCTCCTCTTGAAAGGGTATGGACAGTTTGCTCCAAGGCATTTGAATTCACAAGGTCAAGGCACTTTTGTGCTAGCAAATTTGGGCTACAGTAGGTTTTCCAGTTGATGGCAGGATAATTGAAACCCCCATAACCAGTTTGTGTCCTTTGGCTTTTCCCGGTTAGGGGTCGCCACAGCGGAACTCCGGTTCGCTGATGATTGGTAGTGGATTTTTACGTACCGGGTTACCAGCCCTGATGCACAACCTTCAAAGAAGGCACGCCCCATTCACTTATGCCACCACACAGAAGACGCTCTAGCTGAGAATCAAACGGGACAACGTCTTGCTATGAGGCAACAATGCTACCGCAGCACCAACACTGCATTTGAAACCCCCATAACCAGTGTATTTGGTAAAATTTGGATTGCCTTCAGTTTGGTTAAGTAGGCTTCATGGGTGTCTTGGCCTATGGAAGGGGATCTATAATTGCTAGGATTTGAATGGGGGTCTTATCCACCATAACCTGGACCTAGAGTAACTCCATGGAGTTGTCAAGTCTAACTAGACATGAGGGGAAATTATTGCTAATATAGAGTGATCACTGCCTCCTTTGGTTTTCACATGTTCCTTTTGTGGTCTAAAGGTGTGGAAGGCATTGTAGCCTTGCAGGACTGGGGTAAGGCCTTAAACCAGGTTTTTGTGACTGCACAGACGTCTACATCTTCTAGTGATAGAAGTGCTTCCAAGGAGTGCAGTTTTTGGTTTAAGCTCCTAGCATTTAGCCTAGATAGCTTAACAGATCTCTAACTACAGGATCAGTTTTCAAGGGGGTATTATCAATTTGAAAAAAAACTAGTCTCTTGCCTCTTTCTAGATCTCTCAAAAGCTTTGAGCACCATCTCTCACCCCCTCCTCTCAAATAAACTCTCTGAACTCAACCTATCTCCCTGTACTATCTCCTGGTTCTCTAGCTACCTCAGCAACTGTTTCCACTCTGTAAAATGACTCTTCACTATCTCTCTAGAACTCCCTATAAATGTGGGTGTTCCACAAGGTTCAATACTTGGCCCACTACTATTTAACATTTTCACCAATCAGTTATCTACTGCCTCTCCACATTTTTCACTCGTACAATATACCGATGACTCCACAGTCATCACCATAGTCAATAACCTCTCTGATCTGCATACGACAACTCAGAACTCCTTTCTGTCTATCAAAACCTGGCTCAACAAGAACCAGCTAATCCTAAACCCAAAGAAGACTAAACTTCTTCTTTTCATCCCAAAAACTATGAATCATCTTAAACCTTCTTTCTCCATCACTTCTCACAATAACACACCAATCACAGTGGAAACTCACACCAAACTACTTGGGGTCATCATTGATGACCAGCTGAGATTTGACCTGCATGTTCTCAGTAATATTAAGAAAACTTACCAAAACTCTGCCTCCTCTACAGGAATAATAACTTTTTGTCTAGTAAAGCCAAATTAGCACTATCTCACGCCTATTTACTCCCAACCCTTCTTTATGGTCTCAAATTCTCACCAACTTACAAACCACCCTACTCTCTAAACTAGAATCCATTTACAACAAGGTGACCAGATTCACTGCTGAACACCCCTACCATTCTCATCACTGCTCAGCCCTCAGGAAACTAAACTGGTTAGAACTTCCCCACATCCTTCTCTTCTCTCAGCTTCAGATAATTCATTGTATACTGCACCTGCCATCCTTCTGTCCCACCATTTCCTGTATCATCTCCCTCTACTCACCAACCAGAACACTTTGTAGCTCTAAACAACATCTCCTTTCCATATACAAGCCAAAAATCAAAATAGGAAAGAATCTGTACAGCTATTCCTCAGCTGAGAAGTGGAATAAACTTCCACTGGACAGTCAAAACATTAATCCTAAACACCAGTTCAGAAATGCTGTAAAAACCCACCTAAGCAATACATGGCTATGTCTGTGTAATCTTACCCCTGGTTGACTGTATTCCTGTCTGTCTTCTCCCTGCCACCTTTCTTCTATACCTATTTCTCCCTCTTTATCCACTTATGTTTCCCTACATCTCTATCACTACTGGCTATCCTTCATTACCTGCATGATTTCTATTGACTTTAACAGTCCAATAAGTGATTATACACTAGGCAGCTATTCAGCTGAACTGATGAGGAAGAACATTGCATCCCAAATGGAATTTTTGCTCTGTATAGTACCAGGTCTACTGACTAATCATTCTGATTCATAATGTATTTTTATTTTAACTAGTCAACTGTTACTCCTGGTAATTACATGTGGCAACAATATGTTTGTAGCCATGTACTAGGTTTATGTAACATTGTGGGCATGATCTGTGCATATGTAACTATAAATAACTATATGTAACTATATGTTTGTAGCCTTGTACCGTGGTTATGCAACTTTGTTGTTTTGATCAATGTTTATGTTTATTTTTATGTGCAGCTTTTCTCCCTGGGTCTCCACTGAAAAAGGGCCTTGGCCCAGCTGGACTAACCCGGTCAACAAATGTCAAATAAAATAATGTTTACAAAGAGAGTCATGCTTGCTAAAGGACATGATTATACATTTATTGGCATTTAGTTTCAGTCCATAGCATCAACTATTTGTTTAGGACAGGTTTTCTTGTAGGATCATGGTGTTCACTGGGAAGTTTATGATAGCACAATCTACAAATGTGGTTATTCATTTTCCCGTACTATTAGCTATGACTTCCAAGAAGTAAATGCCAAAGTGAAGTGGCTCAAGGACTAGACCCTGAGGCACTATATCAGTGGTTGGTCTTTTGTAGAAGATAGATTTAACCATCCTAATTTCCTGTGTTCTGTTTGTGAGTCAGTTTGCTCTGTATTGAGTTACATAGTTGTTAACATTTAGCTTGGGGAGTTTATCAATTAAGCTTAATTGTGGGTGTGACGATCCGCTACTGCCAATGAATAATCAAGAAGCCTCAATCCTCACCACTGGCAACAGTGGGGGATATTCACTGGGAGACACACACACACACACACACACACACACACACACACACACACACACACACACACACACACACGCAGATACACACACACACACACACACACACACACACACACACACACACACACACACACACACACACACACACACACACACACACACTCCAGATGCAGCTCTCTGCATCAAGTGCAATTTCCCTTAAGAGCACGCAGAGACCACATTCAGTCTGAGGCTGGTTTCTCCCTCTTTCTCCAGATCTGCAATAAGACTCCCCACTGACACAGCTATAGAGTTGAGATCTCAGCTGAGTGACCAAGCCAAGACCTCCAGCACCCTCTCTATCCAACCAGTGCTTCATATCCCTGCAGAAGTAGCTGACATTCACTCTTTGAGATTTAATTTACATAAACACAAACACACACACACACACACACACACACACACACACACACACACACACACACACACACATGCACACACGCAATCACGCACACACCTGGGAAAAGTTGGTGCAGGTTTACTAGCTATGCCCCCCTTCTGCCAAGACTATAAGGTAGTTATCACTGCTACCAGTCACTCCTTATCAGCTACTTTAGGACCTTTATCAAAGGGAGTCAAGTCTTACTGGTAATATTAATATTAACACAAATGATAGTTTGACCAAGAGCAAGGCTATTAGGAGTGGCCCATATAGTGTCACCAAATAAATATGCAAGTACTCTCAAAACTTAAATATCTCTACACAGCTCAGTCACAATTAAATATTTAAATATAGTTAATAATAAATAATGAAAGAACAAAACAGTACTAAATATATATTCACAGTGACATCATAGTTCAAAACCACAGGAAATATTTAAAATAACATTGCAGTACAGGCTCACACAAATAAAGAAAAACATCTAAACTAAGTTTTACTATATTCCTGACTGAATCTAAGAGAATTATACTATGCCTTAGAAACTTACTTCATTAGATCAAGGCAGATGATGTGGTGACTGGTTCTTAGTTTTCAGGTCCAAGACATAATGCAGAATGCCCTGTCTCACTAAGAGACTTTTCAAAATAATATTTAGCATATTACTGCTGGGATAGCTTACAGAATGACATAATTTCTGGTCATCTGACTTCTAATTCCCAGGCCAAGGCTCCCATTGCTGACAGCTGGTAGCATTTAGTATCTACCTGTAAAAATAATCATACAAGGGCTTTTGCTCAGATCTTTGGCAGATGTTGGAAGTCATAAAACAATTACATCCCTTCATGCTTCCAGAGTAGCAATTAGTTCACCCTAAAGACAATACAGAAAACTTCCTAGTATAGACTTTGTGTCTCTAGCTGCACCGAAACACCTTTATGGCGTAGCCTATTTCTAAAGTTTGCTAGACAGAGGTTAACATCCTGTACTCCAGTTTCCACTGTTAAAGTATATACATTTAAACAGCTACAGTAATGCATGTATATTTCTGTTCTCATTCAGTAGGGCACACTGTGGATAAATTTTAAACGCAGCACTTTACAAATACATTTTCAACACAAACATCTTTACAGAGCAGTTTGATATCCACATGACATATAGTTCTAATACATTTGAAACACAAGCATCTCATATGCATTAGTTTAATATTCATGAATGACATATAATTATTTACAACATACTGGTTAGCTGTGCTGGCAGTACCTCCTTTCGTCACACTTGTTCCCCCTACGAAGACTCAAGCTAGTTTTTCAAGTGACCCTTGAGAAATGTTGATTCAGATGGATGAACCTATCTGGGAATACATTACCCCATACCCTGTCTTCAGATTTCAGCTGCCTTTGCATTGCTGACTCCATTACAGTGTTGCACTATCATATCATATGCCTGCAACCCTAGGCTCCACTACAGTAACTTGAAATTTTGCTGGCTGGCTTCTTGTAGCCATAGATCTCCCTCAGACTCCTCCTACCTTCTACTGCAAATACTTAGCACCAGGGCCTCCCTATCATGGTAGGGATTTATCATGCTAGCATGGTACATTTTGTGCCCCTGCCTCCTGCCTAGCAGTTCTACCATGTATTTAAAATCACTGACCTTCCTTACTACTTTGAAGGGTCCCTCCCAAGCTGTCTGCAGCTTGTTGAGCCTGACAGGAATGAGAACCATAACCTACTGCACCACAGCTTACTCTTTACCTCGAACATTCCTGTCATACTAGACCTTTTTCTGCTGTTGGACATCTGCCAGATTTTGCTGGGCCAAGCCCATGAGTTCCCTGTGCCTTGTCCTGAAGTTTAGGACATATGCCATGACAGACTCCTTGTGGGATTCACACTCACCCTCCCACTCATCGTGAATCAAATCTAGAGGCCCTGTCACCCTATGCCTATACAGCAACTCAAAGGTTGAAAATCCTGTAGATCCCTGGGGCACCTCTCTGTAAGCAAACAACAGATGGGGAAAATATTTGTCCCACTCCCTCTTAAACTGGTCTGCAAATGTCTGTAGCATGGTCTTTAGTGTAGAGTTTAACCTCGCCACAAGATCATTAGTTTGGGGATGGTAGGGGGTGGTCTTTAGGTACTTCACTCCACAGTGCTACCACAGACAAGCCAGCAGTTCTGGCATGAAATCAGTCAGTATTTCTCCTGAAAAACCTATCCTGCTGAAAATCTCTAACAAAGCTTTTGCCACCTTTTCTGCCTCAATGGAGGACAGAGCCAATGCTTCAGGGTATCTGGTAGCATAATCTACAACCACTAGGATATACTTCTTTCCTGTGAAACTTGGGGTACTCAGAGGCCCCACAATATCCATAGCTACCCTCTGAAATGGCTCCTATGTCACAGGTAAATTCATCAAAAGAGCTTTGACCTTGTCCCCTGCCGTGCCTACTTTTTGGCACTCCTCACTGTTCCTGCAGTACCTTGTTACATCCCTGGAAATCCCAGATCAATAAAAGTTCTGCATAATACATTTCTTGGTATGCTTTATACCCATATGACCTGCAAAGGAAATGTCATGGGTTATGGCTAGAAGTGCCAGAGGGCAGACTCTGGGCTGTACCAACTGCTGTATTACCTCACCCTCTAGCCCTCCCTCAGTGGTCCACTCTCTATGCAGTAACCCTTTGTGTCAGTATACAAATTCCCCCCTTTCCTTGAGAATCGGATGCCTCCCTAGCTACCTCCCTCAAGCCTTGTAATGTAGGGTCTGAGAGCTGAGACTGTCTCAACTCTCTCTTTGCAACCTTTCCCAGCTCCCCTTCCACAGGAAGTCTAGTATCATCTGACAGCGGTGCCTGACTGTCAGCCTGAGTACTACTCACTTCTGCACTTATAGTCACTCTGTCCAAGGGAACATGAGGACCCACAAGTAGCTGTGACTCACCTTCAGTCTCTCTGCTACAGGGTAGCTCCCTCTCTGAAGTAATCACCTCAACAGTCCTGGCTTCAAGTGTACAGTTTGTCTGGGTCCTTCCTAGGCTACCAGATCCACATGCCTGTCTCCAAGCCTAACTGTGTGTCACTGCTTGCACACAAGGTATTGCCTTATCAAAATCATTCCCTATCAGAACATCTGCAGGGATATCCTCAAACACACCTACTTGCTAGCTTCCTTTTCCACCCTCCCTGTCAAGGTGAACTCTAGGCAAAGGTATTTGGAATGGGGTCCCTCCTAAAGCTCTGACTAGAGTAGATTACCAAAGCAAGTAGTGCTCCTCTTTAACCATTGCAGGCTTCACAATGGTTAGGTCAGAGGCTGGGTCTCTCTTAGCAGTGGTCTGTTTCCCATCTACTAATATAGGATATAACCTCTTCTGTTATTCCCACTTGCTGGCTCCCCCACCTTTTGTTCCACACCTTGCCTTCATGGACATGTATATGCTACATGGCCCCACTGGTTATATTTAAAACATTTAACCCTTGATCCTGGCTGTATACCTGAACTAGTGGGTTCTCCACTACTGGTGGACTCTTTTGGCATGGTTTAGGCTACCCACCATGGGTTCTCTTAAACCCATGTTCAACACTGGGTATCCCTTTCCTGTGCAGTGATGCCCCTCTTGCTAGGTATAGGTCTCCCTTTTTCCTCAACTCATCTGCAGTATTGCATTCCCTATCTGCCAACCAATTTTATGTCCTCAGGCAAAATTCTAAGGGCTTGTTCCCTCACCAAAAGGTCTGCCAGCCCTTCAAAAGTGGTGACCTGACACCCACTCATCCACCTATAAAAATAAGTGCTTAACTCAGCAATATAATCACACACACTTTCATCTGCCTTGTGTTCATTCTCACAAAACTTTTTTCCATAAGCTTCAGGTGTTAAATTAAAGCATTTCAATAAACCATTTTTAACTGTATTATAATTTAAGTAATTAATATCAGATAATTTAGAAACAGCAGTTACAGCTTTACCATGGAGTAAGGGAGTCAGGAACCATGCCCAGAACCCTTGTCAACATTATACTGTTTACAAACTCTTTCAAATATATGAATAAAACTATCAAAATTATTATCCTCTGCAAAGTGTGGAAGAAACTGACTGACCTTTATTGCTTCTGGGGTTCAGTTATTCCCTTCCCCATTACCTCCTTGACCCTGGCGAAGAGTCAGCATTTCCTTTTCATGCTGCCTCTGCCTGTCATTTTCTTTGGCTTCCAAGCATCTCAGACTCTCATTTTCTTCAGCCTCCAAATGCTTCAGTCCCTCTGCTGATTCTATTTCCAAATGTTTGGCCTCCAGTTCAAGTCTCTTTAACTCCAGATGGATTTAAGTCCTCTCAGGAAAAGTTAACTGTCCATTTTCTGAGAGCTGTACATCCCCAAGGCCAGTCTGGCTGTCTTCTTGATTGCTAGTCTGTCCTGCAGCTGTGGTTAAGGCTGCAGTCATTTCCTTTAGTCAGGTTGGCATGCACCAGTCCTTTGGCTTGCTATATCTCAGCCACTTGGGTCCTTGTCAGCTTGTCATAATCCTCTATTGACATCCTTGCCTACTCTCCCTGGCTAACTAAGCTAACAAAAAATAAATACAACTATTGTGGTATGAAACTGTGAATGTCTACCATGTGGCTGTTTTAGAATACAAACATCTTCTTTAGTGACCACTGTTTACAGGCTACAGGAGTTCAATATCCACACCAGTGAATCCCAGTATGTGATGTGGTGATCCCACCACTGCCACCCAATTAATATGTGATGTGGATATCCCACCACTGTTCATCAATAAATATGTGAAAGTTTCCAGTTTCCACTGTTAAAGTATATACATTTAAACAGTTATAATAGTGCATGTATATTTCTGCTCTCTTCCAGTAGGGCACACTGTGGATACATTTTAAGCACAGCACTTTACAAATACCTTTTCAACACAAACATCTGTACAGAGCAGTTTGATATACACATGACATACAGTTCTAATACATTTGTAATACAAGCATCTTATATAAGTTAGTTTGGTATTCACAAATGACATAATTATTTACGCAATTCCAGCTGGCTGCACTGGCAGTACCTCCTTTTGTCACAGTTTGAATAGTGTCAGACATCTTTGTAAGGTCTAGGCAGACAGCGTGCATTGATTTGCCCTTTTACATTGCCTCAGTTACTTTTTCAAAGAAGTCAGCCAAGTTAAATAGGCTGTAACTGCCCTTGGCAAATCTGAACTGGGTTTTGTCAAGAGTCTAAAGGTCACCTGTATCCTTGATTATTAGTTCCATAATGATCATTTCCATAACCTTACAGATGAGGTTGGTCAGGCGTATGGGTCTGTAATTACCCAAGTCTATTTTAGCTCCATCTTTGTGCAAGGGGAATGACTGTTGCTGTTCTTCATTCATCTAGCGCAAAGTATGTTTTGAGGCTAGTGTTGAGTAGCCTTTGCAGGGGGTCTGACTGTTATTTTTCAGGCTAGTCAGTAGGCAGCCAGGTATGTAATCCAGCCCCATAGACAGTGGTCTTGGCCTTAGATAATGACTTGAGAACTTGTTCTTGGGAAATTTGAGGGGCAGGGTACATGTGGGTATTTGATCTAATAATATTGAGGGGGGAGCATGAAACTGGGAGCTGAATTTGTCTGCTAGTAGATTGGCTATGTGTCCTTGGTCTGAGAATGTGATTTCATTTACTATTAGCTTTGAGCACTGCTGAACATTGTTTCTGAGATTTCTAACACAGTTGAAAAATGAGCATTTTGTGGTTATATCTTCATTGGGTAGCTATTTTGCCTCATATATGGCTTTGATTGATTTGATCAGGGTTCAGATGTTATTGATAAGTTTATCAGCAGCATTTTCTTTTTTGTTTTGCTTCTTGAGAGTTAGATGTATTTTTGTGTAAAGTGATTTTTTTCTATTATTATAGAACTTGTTTTTATTAGGGTTCCACCATAGGGGTTTAGTTTTAAATTTTCCCTTGCATTTATTTCTGAGGGGACAGATGCATCTATGCAACTATTTATGTGAGCATTGACTTGGCAGGAAAGGATTTTGTGTAAGCACTGGGATTGTCAAGGAGAAATAGGGCTTTTGAATTCAGTCAGATCATCACTGAGTTTTAATAAACTAGCCTAAGCATGTTTTTTGAATACTGAGGTATTTCAGGAAGCTTCTGTTTCAGTCTTGAGATGAATGTGACTGACTTGTGTCTCATTTGACCAGGGAGGATGTTACAATAAATGGCAAGCAGAGCTGTTCCATAATGATAAGGACCAAGTCCAGGATTTTATCTTCCCTTGTTGGGGATTGGACTATCTGATCCAGGAAGTTTGCATTTATGGAGTCCAGAAGTCTCTGGGCATATATGCTTAAGGATATACAAGTCTCACAGTTTATAGTGGGATAGTTAAAGTCTCCTAGGAGAATGGTGTTTGGCTTAATACATAGGGATTCCATTCTGGTTAGGTAGAAGGTATGGGTTGATTGGGACAGGAGATCTTGTAGCTTTGGTTTGTTTCTATTAAGTTGGACATGGAAAAGTGTGAAGTTGTCTTGTCTAATGAGTCTGGAGGTGAGATTTGCTTTTTAAGAATAAAAAGACATCTCTGCCTTGATTCCTAAGTTAGTTGCAGATAACCAAATGTAATGACTTTTGTTACTGGCTGTCAGACATTGATATTATTTTTCACTTCTTTTCACTTTCATCTTGTTTTACCTAGTTATAGTCATAGTATCAACAGAATAAGACAGGCAGACTGTTTTTTTTTTCTGCCTCTATGACATATTCCAGTTCATCAAAATCTTCAGGCATTTTTGAGACATGCAAGGTCACGCCCATGGAAGAAATGCAATGATTTAGTTCCCAACCATTAATGAAGTGCAAAACAGTTTACTATCAATATGTCAAATGACAAAATAATTTGAGTCCAACATATTGAAAGTAAACCTTGAAATTCAAAAAATAGAATGAGTCACAATGTCGAATCTGCTGATTGAATTCAGCAGATTCGACATTGTTTTTAAACATATCACGTGATGTCCATATAGGAGCTGACGTAAAGTAAACTCCTATAACGAACATCCCGTTTTTGCAGGGGGGCAAGCCCCCTTGCACCCCCACACCCCCTGCTAACTATATATTCCAACTCTGGGATTGCAGTACAGTGAGGAAAGGAATGAATTTCCCTAACCATTGTACTGCGATCTCTTTACAATTCTTCTAATTTATATTAGCGAATGCACACTGCATTCGCTAATATAAACTTTCAAACATTGAGATGTTCACCCACATGAAAAGTTAAACATCTGTACTTCAAAGTTTTTATATGGGTACATCTCAATTCAAAAGTTTAATAGTAAACCGTGCAAAACATACTAATTGTCATTTGAGTCCCTTTTGTTGGTGGTAGAAAGACTTGCTGGAGTCAGTATGTGTCACTGAGGATAGATTTGTGAGGTTTAAGTTTATAATTGCCACAGGACTTATCAGGAAGAGAAAGAGATGAGCCCAGGCATTGTAGCAAACCACCATGATTTTATATAGTTATTTATTTGTTTACCGGATGGTCCTGCTAGGCAAAATCCCCTATTCAGCTGAGGCATGGGGAGAAAATCTCCAAATAAGAAAACAATACAAAGCATAAGAAACATTTTTGAGTGAAACAAACAATGCAAAGCATACGAAACATTCTTGATTGACACAAACAGTACAAAGCATAAGATACATTCTTTACAGAAATGATACATACATTGAACTTAAGCAGGCAATTTAACAGAGCCAGCAAAAATAAATAGAATGGTAGCCTTTTAATTCCATTTGGTTTAATTAAGTAAGTAATAGTCGAGATAGTCAAGTTGGAGGGATGGAGAGGGAACAGCAGAGAAAGACAGGAGTAAGGAGGTGACAACAGAGCGAGATAGGAGGTGGGAAGGTGGTAAAGATATGGAATAAAGTATAAGTAGACATGGGCAGATTAGGGATAGAGAAGAAGAACGGAAGGACAGTTAAGGTAAGGTAGAGGCTGGACAGATTAACCAGGGTAAAGTAAAAGCAGGAACAGTTATCCATCATATGTTGTTTGAGTCGATTTTTAAAAGGTTTAGTTTTGTTCTGATGTCTTATGGAGGGAGGAAGGGAATTCCAGAATGTGGATCTATGACAAGAGAGTAGAAAATCACCTTCTATGTTATTTGATCTGCTTATTCGAAGGAAGTACTTGTCCTCTGAGCAAAGGCATCTATTGGGTGTATACTGTTGGAGAAGATGGCCTAGGCTTGGACATTTTTCTGGAGAGTAAATAAGGGTATGAGTAATAAGTTGAGAGAAGACAGTGTGGTGAGAGAGCTCTGTCCAGGAGACTAGTTTTATGGCTAAGCAATGATGAGACCTGTGAAGCAGGTTAGCAACAAATTTTGTTACTTTGTGATAATGCTGCTCAAGTAAATGGGTTTGGGAGTATTACAGGCTGATGTGGATTTGAGCTACACAGAGAAGGTTTGGAAGTAAGTAGGCAAAAGCAGTATGTTTTCTTGCATCATCAGTTAGGTATAACTAAATTCTATAGTGTATACCAAGGTTTTGATGTATGTTTTTGACTACTTCTTTTGTGTGAATGTCGAATTTCATATTTTCATCAATAGTTACCCCTAGAAGCTTGGCCTGTGGGACTATTTCTATGTTAGTGTTATTAAGAGAAGTTATAGTGAATTAAGATTTTTTGACACAGTAGGATTTAGGTGTAAACAGGATTAGTTTTGTTTTTTGTGTGGGGTTTAATAGGAATTAAGAGCTGGAGAGCCTTGTTTAACCATGTGTAAATATTAATAGGCTATTTGTTGCAGTTTTTAAGGGTCTTTGCAGAGCAGAGTAGTGTGGAGTTGTCTGTGTACTGTATGATAGTAGTAGCATTGTTGGCTGCTTTATGTAGATCATTGGTGAAGATGTTAAACAAGAAGGAGCCTAGACTGGATCTTTGGGAAACACCAACAGTTTCCAGAAGAAATTATGAAGTTTCATTTTGTCATTTTTTTCTACCTGTTGCCTATTTGCGAGATAGTTGTTGAACCATGCAAGTAAAGAAGAATCTAGGTCAATATTTTTAGTCTTTGGATTAGTCTGGAGTGAGATACTGTATGAAAGGCCTTGGACATTTCAAGGAATAGAGCAAATACCAGGTTACCAGAATTTCTTAGTGTTAATGGATGTGGAGAAATTGAGGACTGCAGAGATAGTGCTGTGGTATGGGTGAAAACCATGCTGGGTTGCAAAGAGAAGTTTATTACTATGTATGAATTAAGGAGTTTATTTTTATTTATTTAACATTTATTTTACCAGGATAAAATCCGACTGGACAACAGGTGTCCATTTTCAGTGGAGTCCTGGGGAGAAAAGCTCTGAGAAGTTACAAGGAGAAATACATAGGTTAATAAGAAAGTGGTAAAAATGCTAATGCATGAGGCAAAAAACAGTTAAATGCAAACAAACTCATAATATAATCAGGAAATCACAAATCGTACAGTGATAATACAATGTTGAATATAAGGTACCCAGACGTAGTTACATATTTGCGATATTTATAGTTAAATGCAAGAACAAACTCATGATACAGTCAGGAGATCCCAAGTCTTACAGTAATAGTACAATATATGAACATGCACATAGGTGGCAGTCTAATGTAAATATCGGAGACTTCATGGGATTAGATGGCCTATAGTCTGGTGGGGATTCAGGTGGAGGTCTTTGCAATTGCAAAGAGGGTTAGCATAAAGGTGGGATTTTAGGAGGTCCTTAAATGTGGTTGCACGATTTTGTATCCTGAGGTCAGGTGGAAGGGTGTTCCATGTTTTGCCACCTCATGAGAGAATAAGGCTTCTCCATAGCTGTCCTTGCATGGATTGACTTCAATCAGGGATTTGTTACTTGATCGTAGTTCCCTGCTGGAGGTGTGGAAGCTTCCTATGCCAGCTAGGGCAGGGATTCTCTCTGGTTGGTATAGATTTGGTGAGCAATGATGAGTTAGTGGTAGTGTAGTAGGTTAGGGAATTCTAACCATTGTAGCTTAAGTAGGGATTGACAGTGGTGGGAGTGTGATTTAGCATTGGCAGCAAACCTAGCTATTTTATTATAGCAAGTGGAGAGTTTGTTCATGTCAGTTTTATTGATTTTGGTTAGAATTGGGCAGGCATAGAGCGATGTTGATAAGAGATGGGTTCTGGCTATGTTAGTCCTAGACTTAGGGATAAGGAATTGTTTGCTACGATACAGGCACCTTAGCTTTTTATGGACTTTAGAGGTAGTTTGGGATATGTGTTTATTGTATTTAAGTTGTTGGTCAATAGTGACACCTAGTAGTTTAACCTTAGCTACTGGGGTGATGAGGGTGCTATTGGCTGAGAGGATAGTGATGGTGGGAGTCACAGTGTTTAGTTGGGTAGAATAGCATTAGCTGTGTTTTTTAGGGGGGTTTAGTATCAGTTTGGTGGTTGTTTAGCCAGTTCTCTATCTCAGTGAAGGATTCTTGGGCTTTACTTTGTAGTATTTGGATGTTGGGTGCTGAGCAGATTAAGGTTTTGTCATCTGCATACTGAACAATGTCAGCTTTAGTGGTTGCTAGGTGGAGATTGTTTGTAAATATGGTAGAAGGGGGCCTAGGACTGAGCCTTGAGGGACACCACATGTAACGGGGAGTGAGAGGGATAGGGAGTTGGCCCATTTGACAGATTGTGAGTGGTTGCTTAGGTAATTGTTGAACCATTGCAGGGAGGGGTTATCAAGGTTGATCTCGGAGAGATAGGTAAGGAGTTTGTTATGAGAAACTGTGTCAAATGCCTTGGATAGGTCTAGGAAGGTGGCGGGAACCATTTTCCCTTAATTCCTGTGTGAGTTTATAGTATTGGAGAAGTTAATAAGGGCAGTATTGGTACTAAGGGATGGTCTGAATCCATGTTGGGTTTTAGATAGTTGGTTGTTTGTTAGTAGCTGGTTGTGGAGTTGGTGGTGGATACATTTTTCTAGGCTCTTAGATAAGGGTGATAGGATCGCAATGGGGAGGTAGTTGGAGAGGTCAGTAGAGGGACCATCCTTGTGGAGGGTGATGATATATGATGTTTTCCACAAGGATGGAATGGTGCACATAGAAATGGACCTATTGATAAGTAGTTGATGGTGAATGTATTTTTCAAGGATCTTGGATAGATGGGGTAGCATAGCAATTTATCTATCTATTTATTTATTTAACAGTTGTTTACCAGGAAAGTCTGACTTGGAATGAGCCAATTTTCAGTGGAGGCCCGGGGAGAAATTCTCCAGATGCATGTCTTTGTAACATGGGAGGAAACCAACCAGAGCACCTGGAGGAAATCCACATGAATGCAGGGAGGAAATGCAGACTCTGCACAGAAGGCACCCAAGCTGAGAATTGACCCAGAGAGCCTCTTTCTGTGAGGCAACAATGCAAACTGCTGCACCACTGCAAGGTCCAGTTAGTGAAGTTGGTAGACATACCACTTTTATGTAGTGGCAAGATATTGGATGACTTTCAGAGACATAGCTTTCTGCAGTGGAACAGTTGTTGGGCAATATTACCATTACTGGACTGCTGGAAAATGCAGAATATCGGCATGGATTGCATTTATCTGAGTGATGTTAAAAGAACTGCTGAAAATGGTGGGGATCATTTGTCCCTGTGGTCAAGAGAGTCCACGTTTTGTGCTTAGATCAATTAACAATAACATATCCAGACACTTTATCATCAAATGCATGGATTATAATGACTGAAAGTTAGTTCTAAGGGAGATGAATTTTGGGGCCCAAACTAGGTACTGTTGTTCACCATGTCAAACTTGCACTGGATTACATTGTGAAAATATGTAATAGAAGAAAAGTGATGGCAGCATATCTCAAAAAATGTTGGAACTGAGATATACTGTGCAGTTGAGGCTTACTGTAACAGCTTTCTTGTTGAATGGAAACTCTATTTATTTAACTCCCTCCTCCAGGACATGGAGAAGTTCATCATGGGACAAGAAGCAGTTAACAAGCTGATGCACATGGAAATGGCTCCAGGTCCATAACTACATTACCTATGCCTGGAAAGAAGAGGGGCAGGACTCCTTCTGTGTCACCTAAGAATCCTTGTCATCACAAAAAGGGAAAGAAGATAGCCCACAGAATTGTATGCTGGAAACCATGAGGAACCACACTGATAAGAGATATGGAGACTCAAGTACCCCTGCATAACAGGCTCCAAGCTGTGATGAATGAAAACAGGAACAGGCAAGTGAAGACATCATCATACCAGAACTTCCAAAGAGGAGATCAGTGTGATGTAAAAGTTATGGGCTGAATATACAGAGCTGGAGGGTGAAGGGGCCATATTTAATAATACCTCAGATCTACTACTGGATAAGTGACGCTAGCCAGGAACTTGTAAGGATGGAGTACTCTGAAGTTGTTGGAGTTTAGGTCCAGGGAAGACCAGGGACCTACGCTGTCCATTTTGGTTTAGCCAATCATTAGACTGAATTATCTATTTTAAAATTTCTGGTCATAAGAGATAAAACACATATAATTCAAATGCTATGAGTTTTGTGTTATGTAAATGGGCTTATAATTATGTTTCCAACTATGCAATAAGGTTATGCACTTCACTACCTTTTTGATATTTACTGCACTCTCATGCTGCTAACGAGAGAGATAACCAAGAGGCAAAGTTCTTTCATTTAGCTTTGGGGACATTATTTCTGCCATAGACTGCCTGATTATTATTGGCTTTAATGGACTGATTGAGTATAATCAACTGGATGTCTTTTTCTTTTCTGTTTTTTATTACAGTTATAGGAATTATTGGAGTAAATCTAAAATGATCATTCTTAGTAATATATTTTTAGGGGTCACAAAATAGCTCAGCCATAGTTTCTGCTTTAACTTGAGTGAATTTAGACAGGTGGCAATGTTACTTGGAGATCACGTGTTTTAGTTGGAATGTCAAGGGGCTTTCAACTCTAGTTAAATTCACTATAGTCTTAGACTTTTTGCAAAAGTACTCACAAAAATCATTTCACTACAGGAGACTAAGATTAAAAGAAAGAAAATCACATACATTCGTACCCAAATGGCAGGGCAACAAATGTGGTAACTGTGTCTTCCTCAACATGGAGGGTAGCAATTTTTCTAGACAAAGAATTAGACTTGCCTGTGTTGCAACAGACCTAAGACAGTTCAGGTAGATGGCTGATTTTAAAGCTGCAGGCTGGCTTTTGTGTTGGCCAATTTCTGTGGTCCAAATGAGGATGAGTAGGGCCCCTTAATGGATTTCAATAGGGCACTGAGGAAATTAATCCAGACAAGTAGCACAGACCTTCTGGGAGGAGTCTTTAATGCAGTTATGGAGGACAAATGGGACAGAATCCATATTGGGAAGATGAGACTTCTTAAGACTACTCATTTACTCCATTCTGAAAGGGAGGAGCACGGGCTTAGTGACAGCTGATGAGTGAAAAACCCAGTGAAAAAAAAAAAAAAAGAATTTCCAAATACTGGTATTGGGGAGGCAAGCCGAATATATGGTTCATAAGTTGTAAAGAGTTGTAGAGAGCGAGGGAAGCATATACAGAGACAGCACATTTTTGAGATCATGTATTGATTAGGGTTACTTTGCCCTTAGGGCATAATGAACCAATTCTGTTTCAGCGGAAAAGAGACACAAGATTAAAAAGAAGTTGAATTTGTGGATTAAAACCTTCTGGTCAGGGAAAAAGTATAGTGTGGAAAATGTTACCATGAGATGGGGCAATTTAAAAAGCATTGTAAAGCCTTGAAAAGATAAATTCCCTTATAGTTGCCTGGATGACAGTTATGCTGTAAATGGCTGTTGCTTCTTTGATGGGAGCACATGGACACAGTTATGGTGAGGGCTTGATTGATGAAGAAGCATGCATGTATGAGGCTACAAAATAAAATCAAAAATGTTTCTAAACTGCAGCATGTCTGAATAATTATTGTGTTTTTTTTTCTTTCTTTCTTAATCATAGTAGAACACTGATTCACATCAGCCTTTTTTAGATTCAAGCTACGGTTACAAACTAAGAGAGTAACACACATAATTTAACACACACACACACTCACTCTATGTATATATATATATATATATATATATATATATATATATATATATATATATATATATATATATATATATACATGTATATCACAAGTAATGGAAGGACTGCATTTTAATGAATAGTAGTTTAGAGAGTGGGAGGGCTGTAGAGAGGAGGGTATACAGTGAACCTGGCTATCCAGAATGGAATGGGAATTTGAAGGAGGAGGAGCGGAAGAAGTGGGAAAACTAGAATCTCAGTTGAGAATTATTTTGTTTTTTTCTTTTAGACAAAAAAGTGGTTAACAAGTTATAATAAATATGTAAGTAAAACAGGATTTGAGACTAATTTACAGGTTACATTACTATTCAAAATATGCTAACATTTAACATCTTTAATAGATGTTGCTTATGTTAAAGCTTTTTGAGTTATTGTGACTCTGTATTTTATACAGTCTGATAGGATGATACTATATCACAGACATATTTTGCATCCCAATGCATACAGTGCAATATGTGAATGGCTACATGTTTTGCTTCTGGAAGAACTTCCTAGCTATCCCAACAAACCTCAAAAGAAACTTTCTCAAGCTGAACACCAGATACAATCATCTGACCTCAATTAATTGACTAAATGCTTGCAGCTGTAACAGCAAACAGTTTCTTGAACTCCTACAATTGTATCAGTTCAGCCATGTCATTTCTACTACCTAGTCTCTTACACAAATCAAATATTTTAACAAATCTCTCCTCTGGGCAGTCAAGAAAAGGTCCAAAACAAAACTGCAAAATTTGCATGTAGCAATCTGTTGAGTTCTGCTTGTCCCTTACACCAGGCTATCCAGTTGTCTGGAATTCAAGTAAAAACTAGATATGGTACTACTAAAAAATGCGTATAGCATGTCATTCCATCCACATATGTGCTCTGCCATCCAACCTGAACTAAAATGGTACACACCTCCTTGCCAAGGAGTTTGAATCCAGACATGTGGATGATTTCTTAGTGGATTCAACATTCACAAACATTTAATATTTAGAAATCTTCCTGTTTTCATAAGATAACTCAAAAGGTAAACTTTTTGACAGGAAAGTTCTCAAAAACACCTCTTTTCATACTGGACATGTAGCCACACTCCTATTATTTCTTAAATTTTCCTGTTGAATATTTGTAGTATCGGGCAAGTAATGCTGTTATTGTACTGTAGGGGCGCTCTGGGGAATTAGCAACATGTAGTGTTGGTTCTGTATTCTCTGGTAACTTGTTGTTTCCGGTGTATGTATGGCTATGGCGAAGTTGTGAACATGTAGCATGACCTGGAGGCTCTTAATAAAGAAAGGCCTTACAACTCCAGAACCGTGTGGTCTCCTTATTTCCCAGGATATAACATATTGGCGACGAGGATGGGATGCCCAGGGTGCAGTTAATGTCGGACGACGAAGAGACTGGGCCTGCCGGAGTTATGTCTGGTTCCATGTTGGGGTCGCTGGTTGCATACGATTGTCAGACCCAGACCTGGGAGGAGTATTGTGAAGTGTTGGAACATTTTTTTGAGGCAAACCAGATAATGGATGCGGGCCGGAAGCGAGCCATATTGCTGAGCTCGGTGGGCAGCAAGACGTACAGTCTGATGAGGAACCTATTGAGTCCTGATAAACCGGGGGATAAATCGTTCACGGAGTTGACGAGCTTGCTTCAGTCACATTATAACCCGAAGCCGAGTGCAATAGTCCAAAGGTTCAAGTTAAATTCAAGGACTAGAATTGCCAATGAAATGGTAACGGAGTATGTCGCAGTGCTGAGGGAACTGGCGCAACACTGTAATTATGGGGACAGACTGACAGAAATGCTACGAGATAGGCTCGTATGTGGCATTGCAGATGACCGATACAACCAGATTGTTAGCGGAGCCTGAGTTGTCGTTTGAAAAGGCCTTGAAGTTGGCACAGGCCATTGAGACGGCGAATAAAGACATTCATGATTTACAACCAAGGACCATCGAAGCAGGAGTGCTACCCCACTGCCAGTGCATAAAGTGGTCGGGGAGCATAAATCACAAGGGAAGTCTGGTCAGTTTGCCTGTTACAGGTGTGGCGGGGAACATCTGTCAAGGAACTGTCGTTTCTTAAATGAAAAATGTCATGCTTGCGGAAAAAAGGGCCATGTGAAGAAAATGTGCCGATCAACACCCTCTAGGGACCAGCCGAGAAAGGGGGAGGAAAAGAGCAGTATGATGGACAGAAAGGGAAACCGGAAAATAAAACGGCAGTATGCACACCACATGCTTGAAGGTACAAATCAACACACCAGGGAAGACGAGAAAGTGTTTACTATGTTTAACATGAAAGAGGCAAGGTGGGAAAGAGTCGATCCCATCACAACCCAGTTGGACTTAAATGGTAAAATGGTGCAGTTTGAAGTGGATACGGGGTGTAGTGTGACAGTTCTATCCAAGTCTGAGTATGGACAGTTATGGCTAAAAGAAGCTCAGAAGCTGCGGGACTGTTCAGTGACTTTGAAAACATATACCGGTGAAACAGTTCCCTCACTGGGGATGGCCAAAGTAACTGTAAAACATAAAGATAAAGTCAAACAGTTGCCAGTCATGGTGGTAGCAGGTAATGGACCAAACCTGTTAGGCCGGGCGTGGCTAAAGGAGCTGGAAATGGGTTGTCTATGGCTCCATAAAGTAGAACAGCAGGGGCTGGCCTTGCAAGATGTGCTGGAGAACAATGAAGAAGTGTTCAAAGAGGAACTGGGGACCTGGAGGGGTCCACCAGCAAAGATACACGTTAAAGAAAATGCAACGCCAAGATTTTTCAAACCTCGACCATACGCAATGAAGAAGAAAGTGGAGACTGAGTTGGGCGACTCACCAAGCAAGGTATAATTGAACCAGTGAAGTTTTGAATGGGCGGCACCAATTGTTCCAGTATTAAAGCCAGATAATACTGTTATGTGGTGACTACAAGCTAACAGTGAACCAAGTTTCGAAACTGGAGCAGTATCCATTACCCAAGGTGGAGGATGTATTTGAAAAGCTGTCGGGAGGTGAAAAGTTTAGTAAACTGGACCTCAGTCAGGCATATCAACAAGTAGTTCTGGAAGAAGGGTCAAAGCCATATGTCACCCTTAATACACACAAAGGGCTGTTCCAAGTCAATCGGTTACCCTTTGGGGTTTCCTCTAGTCCAGCTATTTTCCAGAGAATAATGGAGGGACTGGTGGCAGGAATTCCGAAGGTGGCTGTGTATCTGGACGACATCCTGTTGATGGGCAGGAACAATAGCGAGCATCTGGAGACTTTGAACGAGGTGCTAAGGTGAAGAGGAGTAAATGTGCTTTCATGGCAAAGGAAGCAGAGTTCCTGGGTTACAAGGTGGATGCCTCGGGCCTACACCCCCTGCCAGACAAGGTAAAAGCCATCCAAGAGGCACCTGCACCCACAAATGTTACAGAGCTGAAGGCTTATTTAGGCTTACTTAACTATTATAACAGGTTCCTACCAAATCTGTCAACGCTGTTAGCTCCTTTACATAAACTGTTAAGGAAGGAGACCCTGTGGACGTGGCAGGAGGAACAAGACAAAGCGTTTGAGCAGTCCAAGGAACTAATGCAGTCTTCAGAGGTTTTGGTGCACTACGATAGTTACAAGGACTTAATTTTGTCATGTGATGCCTCACCTTATGGGTTAGGGGCCGTGTTGGCACACCATATGCCAGATGGACAAGAAAGACCCATTGGGTTCATGTCACGAACCTTAACACCAGCGGAGTCAAACTATTCCCAGCTAGACAAAGAGGGTTTGGCTGTAATGTTTGGAATTAAGAGGTTCCACAAATACCTATATGGAAGGAAGTTTACGGTGTGCACCGATCATAAGCCTTTGTTGTCATTGTTCAACGAGATGAAGGCCGTGCCTCAGATGGTTTCTCCCCGAATTCAGAGATGGGCTGTAACACTGAGAGCTTATGAATATGAGATTGTTTATAAGCCCGGGAAACACCATAGCAATGCGGACGCGCTAAGCCGTCTGCCGCTACCGGGGCCTCCCCCGCGAGAGGAAAGGGGAGGGACAGTGTTGATGATGGAGGACATCACGTTGGTGTCAGCGAAGGAAGTGAGTGAATGGACGGTGTTGGCTCGAGTGTTTCAGTGGGTCCAGCAAGGCTGGATAACACAACAACCTGATCCAGTTTTCCGGCCTTATGAGGTGAGGAAAACAGAGCTGAGTGTGCAAGATGGATGCGTGTTGTGGTGGGCGCGGTGATAATTCCGAAGGGAAGGCGTGCACTTTACAGCAGCTGCATCAGGGTCATGTGGGCATCACCCGAATGAAGGCCTTAGTTATTTCTGGTGGCCAAGGTTGGACCACGACATTGAAGTCGCTGTGAGAGAGTGTAAAACCTGTCAGCATGGCAGAGACTTCATATAGACTATGCCGGGCCTTTTATGGGGGCAATGTTTTTGATAATAATGGATGCTCATTCTAAATGGATGGATGCCTACCCAGTCAAAACACCCACTTCCACCACTACCATTGAATGCCTGAGAAAGAGTTTTAGTAGCCAAGGATTACCAGAGACTATTGTATCAGATAATGCCTCATGTTTCATGAGTGAAGAGTTCAAGGGGTTCCTGGAAAAAAATGGCATTGTACACGTCACATCAGCACCTTACCATGCGGCTTCAAATGGCTGTGCTGAAAGGGCTGTCCAGACTTTTAAAGCGATGATGAAAAAGGCCGGAGATGGAAGTATGGCAGCCAAAGTATCAAGGGTGTTATTCAACTACCGACCCCCCCCAGTCTACCACGGATTGTCCCCTGCCGAGATGTTGAGATTAAGATCGTTGGATCTGGTGCATTCAAACACGAGCTAAGGTAGAGAGGATACAGTGGAGGCAAAAGAACATCATGATCATTTCTTGGAGGAGATGCAGTGATTGTGAAACTTCAGTTATGGACCTAAATGGATTCCAGGGTTTATTGTCAACACGGGTCCCCTGTCGTACCAGGTGAGGTTGAATGGAGGTCTAGTGGTGAGGAGACATGTGGACCAGATTCGAAGGACTCCATGGAACTGCAAGCCACGGAAATACCGTTAGTTTCGGGAGAAGGGCACATAGCGGCAGGAGGATCTCTGATCTTGGGGGGAGACCGCCCCGGGACTCGGAAGGAGAGATTCCGACCCAACTTTTCCAGGGATGGACACACCGGTACCAGAGGTGGTAACTGTGACACCGAGTCACCTAGGGTGGTACCATTGCGCCGTTCTAAGCGGGCACTGGTTAAACCAAGTTACTTGAAGGACTATCAATGTTAAAATTGCATGTTTAGCTTAAAGAGCAACCTAACTCGATTGTAAAATTAAGTGACTAGATGGATTGGTTTTAGCTTGCTCCCTTGTTTTCTTATGTTGTAAGTCGTCAAATAAAAGGGGAGGTGTGTAGTATCGGGCAAATATGTGCTGTTATTGTACTGGGGAGCTCTGGGGAATTAGCAACATGTAGTGTTGGTTCTGTATTCTCTGGTAACTTGTTGTTTCCTCTTAATAAAGAAAGGCCTTACAACTCCAGAACCGTGTGGTCTCCTTATTTCCCAGGATATAACAATATTGGAGCAGTTTCATCATTCATATAGCTTATATAATATATGCACCCACGTAAAATGCATACATATTCTCATTATCAGCAATATCATTATAGTTCATGCAAAGTGTTGACAGCTTATTAAAGTAACATCTGGATTTTAGTATGGTAAGGAAAGTTACACCAAATATTATTAGCAATGCACAGCAAAACACATAGATTTAAGTAGTTTTTCTTATATGTAACTTATACTGTTATTGCCTTTTAAGTACCTTACAATGTTTTGATGTTACCTTATCTTTTAAGCCTCTTATTTTTTTGGTCTAAATCAGTGGCAAGTGTTGAGTTCAAAACAAGGAGGAGCTACAGCAAGGAAATGAGTAGGTGTGGCTAATTGGAACAAGTAAGGGTTATAGGTCAATGACTATTTAAATGTGATCAAACAATAGCTGTGTTCAGTCAGTTTTATCATAGACTGCCTCAGTACTCACCCTTCCCAGCAATTTTATTGACTATATACACCTCAGATGTCCAAATGCAATCAGCAGGCCCAGTCTTAGCAGAAATTAAGCCCTTGACAAAGGACTCCCTGATTCCCACCTCTTGCATACTTATTACAGCATGCACCCCCTGTTTCCAACCATTCTTCCCACATCAGCCATTTTACTTTGTTCTTGCTTTTTTCATACTTTTTCTTGCACTTATCTTTTTCTTCTATGATTTTGATACATCTTATCTGGCTAAGACCGGGCAGTAATAACTGTGGAGGAAGAAACTGAATTAAACCTCAAAACTGTGGTGCTCTAGTTACTCTTTAGTATATTTCAGTCCTTTTTAGCTTTTTTTTTAACCTTTTGATTCAGTGTTAGCCAGAAAAAAATATGGAAATAAATTCAGTCTTATTTTTCATTTAGGAAGCAATATGTTTTGACCAAAATTGAATGTTCAAGACTGACTAAATAGTAGTTCTCAGTAAACTGAGAAGACAAATGCTTGTTTGGATACATAAAACATATCCAGAAATAGTGCCTGTCTTCCTACCCATTCCAAGAATAGTCATGTTTTTTTCCCCAAGGCTTAATTTTCAAGACGGACTAAACTGAAGTTCCTAGTAAAGTCAGAAGAGAAATACTTAAGAGGATCGGTAAATCATATCTGAAAAGAGTACCTGACTCCCTACTCTTCTGAAAAATAGTCACCTTGTATGTACCCCTGTGATGTTAGTCTGCTGGGATGAAAGCAATGGGGTATATGGCCACAGGCATATCTTTTAAGTTTTTGCTGTTATATATATATGTGCAACATGCCTTCACACCTCTATCACCAAAAGCCAGTCACCTTCTGTGTAACCCTTTGATATTAGACTGGAACTAAAGTGAAGACCAAATGATCACAGAGATATATTTCAACTTTTTGCTCTCAGATGTATATATACACAGCATGCGTCCTTAACCATACCCATAAAAGTTAGCCAACTGTGTACACATTTGATGTTTAACTGTGAGAATAGTGAAACAAAATTATCATAGTAATGTAGTCTTTTTTTTTGCTCTTCACACACTACCTCTAGAGAAGCTATAGTGACCTTCTGCGCACACCACTGAAGTCTGATTGTAAAGAAAGTTAAAGAAAGAATGACTGGATGTTAACAACCCCACTGAAACAATAGCATTGGCACTTCTTTGTACACCTCTAATAATAGCTGCTTTCAAATTAGGTTGTGCCCAGGGAAGCTTTTTGAGGATAACCCCCCCCCCACTATGCATGTGTCAAAATCCTCTTATACTGTTGGAACGTTCAGGGGACTGATGGCCAGAAAAAGCTTGGAGGGTCTAGATGTTACGTAATGCATTTTTTGCCTTATTTTTCAAAGGGAATTACTTGTTAACTGTGGTATGCTGCTATCCAGATGTTTATATATATATATATATATATATATATATATATATATATATATATATATATATATATATATATATAACTGCTGGTATTGGATACATCCACAGATAAAATTGATATTATTTTCCATATAAACATGCACACACTCTAATGCTGCCCCTAACATGTGAGGTCTTTCACAAGACACACACACACACACACACACACACACACACACACACACACACACACACACACACACACACACACTCACTCACTCAAATAGCACGATTACCCCTTAGGCAAATTGTAGGAATGACAGCCCACCTACACCATACCTCTGGTGTGATGTAGGAAATCAGTGCACTTGGCTAAAACCCAGACAGAGGTGGAGAAGACATGCAGACACTGCAAAGAAGGATTCACAGCTAAGAACTCAACCAATAAACCAAGAGTTGTGAAATATCAATACTATATGCTGCACCATTGTGCCAAAGATCAGTTTCAATCATACACACATGCATCCTGCACATACTGCCAAAGATAGCCACTTATTGTATGCAATGTTGATGGTTGACCGTAATGGAAAATGAAAGAAATTATGGCCAGCTTGTTACTTTTACATACGCAGCAACACCCTTCCACTCATTCATGCAGTCATTTTCATTTACAGTCAGCCTCTGCACCCATTAGTTACAGTCTCTTTATTGACAGTGCACAATACAGATATATGATTTTATTTAAAATGGGCCCAGTAAAGTATTTCAGCTTGTTTCACACAAATGCACTCTAGTTCTGCAAATCCAGATTAATATTTTTTTAACTTGACCCTGAGAGTAAAATCAATCATTTTCTTTCACAGGCCATCCCTACCTTAGCATTATAACCACTTTGTAGACACACCTCATATGTCTGATTGCAATAACAAAGGTCACAGTGATATATTGCAGCTTTGTTTCACACAAAAACAAGATACAGTTAAGTATTTAAGCTTGCTTCACACAAACACACATTAAAAAGTCAAAGTAAACTTTATTGTCACTTTGATTCACATAAGTGCGAACCGAGTAAAATTATGTTTCTTTGGACTCAATGAGCATACAATAAATAGACAACATTTAACATGATGATAATACTCAAAATTCTACTGGCACAGATGACAAATACAATAAATAATACTTATATTATTGCACCAATTTAACAGGATGTCACTCATTACTAAATTATTAGCTTATTTTCACTGGAAAAAATTGCACTTAAGCGATTGATTTAAGGCCTACATTTATACTGCACTGTAAGATGGTTCAGTTTGATTACTACTGACTGTGATGTCTGGGTACAGTTAAGACCTTTTACATATTGCACTATAGAGACTTTTCAGTATTGTTGGATTACTGCCTTAATGTCCAGTGTGAAGGATACTTTTCTGAAAATAATGAGTGTTTACTTGAGCTAATGACAGTGGGGTCAGTCACTGTTACACTGTCAAAAGACAGCCCCCATGCTCAACAATTATAGCTACGCTGTTGACTTTGCATACTTCAAATTTCTGATTTTGGTAAATAATTAGTGGCCACAGTAATGTATTCTAACTTGCTTCTCATGAATACACATTAATAAATCAATCAAAAATAATGGCAGTGTAACTTGAGCAAATGACAGCAGGGCAAGCCACTGTATTCTGCTGACAGCTCCATGCTAAGCAATTGTAGCCACATTGTTGACTCAGAGGTAACACCAAGTTTTCATCCCATCTTATAAATAGTAAATGGACCACAATACTTTATTTCAGTCCCAACACACACACACACACACACACACACACACACACACACACACACACACACACTCACACACTCACACAATACCCATCAATTATAGTCACTTGAATGACTGTGTACACCACATGTCTGACTGCACTCAAATCAATAAATAAGTGGAAAATAATGGCCACAGCAATGTATTTCATGTTTTTATCAGACTCATTTAATGTAATGCAGACACACACACACACACACAAACACACACACATATACTTACAAATATGCCCATCATTTACAGCCACTTGTTTGACTGTGTAATCCTCAGAGGTCTGACTGTAAACAACTGAATGCTTAGAGACATAAACAATGGCCATTAGTGGTAGCTGATGGATCCTACATAAGGGGGCTGCATACAGTGATGGCATGGGTGGAGACTAAATGGAATGTGGGTGTGGTCTTCCCCATGGGATGTGGCAAACATAGAAAATGACTAATGGCAGGTGCCCCCAACTTTTCCTGATATTCCATGTATTGCAGTAAAAAAGTTGTTCTTGTTATTCTAGGACAACAGCCTCCCGACTCATAGGTTTATCAGTTCATGGGTAAGTACTAAGCTAGTTGGCTTTGTGGGCAAATTTAAGTCTAGCCAGTTTCCATTTCTGTGTTTAAAATAACCTATACAATTTGGTTATAGATGGGCCTTGACCATCTCATGGTCAATAATTAAATATTACCCCTAACAAGAATAACTGGGATCATATCATAGATAATTTGAGGTAACACATGCATGCAGTAAAGCACTGAGGAGTTGCATCTGTCCATTATTAGTACAGGGTGCAACCCTGGGGTAAATTTTCCATTTTACATTCATAGATTTAAGTTGCGCTTAAAACAAATTTCATCCTGGTTCATTTTCATGTGGACAGTGAGTCTATTCCACAACAGCGGTATCCTCTGAAAAATATACCTGTCCCCCCAAACTGTTCTGTTGATGTTACAGAAGAGATTTAGATCACTTTTTCAAGTATTTATGATGCCATTTGACTTGATGATGTACAGTAAATCCATCAGTAATGGTCATAGGATGCCTTGTATGCCAGACATAGGTCACTTCTTAGCAGTCTGTTGAAAACCATACTCCTTCCTATGCATCCCCACTGCAGAAAGTGTTCAGAGGGGCATAGGAGAGGTATTAACATATAGAAGAAATCAGAATAACTAGATATTATGTGGAAATCGTAGAGACTGTCTTATGCAATACAAGAAACTGTTGTCCTGATTTTTAATCTAGTTTGTACAGTGTATACCTCATTATATTCTCTTCCTAATCACATTAACTAATAATTTTTATATTGTAGATTTACCGTCTTGTTCTCACTATATGGCTACCGTTATACCATATAACTTCTAGCTTTCCCTATCTAAGTTATGCCTCATTATATTACCTTTTTAGATCCCCAATAGTAAAAGAAATATGTTATAAATTGTCTTCTCTCTTTCACAAATTAAATGGTAGTCACGTGTACTATACTGTTTTTCATAGCTTAGCAAGTAAAGTGAACTCTACAACATTCATAAAAGAAGATTTAGCTCTAACTTCATAACATTGCTTGAATGTACAGTTGTGTTAAAATGTTCCTGAACCCCCTCCATATGTGTACCCCCAAATACAACATACTAGTCTCTTCCTCATAATAAAAGAACAATTCTGTTTAGCTACCTTAATTCTTTTCATAACAGAATTTACTTTATAAGTAACTTCTATTAGATCACTGTAGATGATATCTGCATATTTCCTGTATCATCTTCTTCAGACTTCATTTACATCAAATTTAAAGCATTTAAGTGCTCTTCACTCCAGTGTATTTCATTATACCACACAGTCATTATAGTCTCATTTTAGGACACAATCTGCAATGACCTGAAAAGATAGAATGGTATGGCTTTTTTACTTATTTGCATTTGGCTACAGGAAATTCTAACTTAATCATGCAAAACCCCTTTTCATTTGATGCCTGGGAAGAAAAGATCCAAAAACATAATTAAACATAATTAGTGAGAGAAAAACATAACATTTTCTGTAATATCCAAAATTTTGTTGGTAAAATAAACATTTTCCTCTCAATTATTGCTTCATGTTATATTATTATGGCAGTATATCCTTATTAAAACTTTTACTGTGATTACATCCCAGCTATTTAAATTCATATGGTCACTTAAATTCTTAAAAATTATTTTATTATAAACTATCGTCTTCAAAATAAAATGTACAGTGAATTCAAACTCCATGTTTACTAAGTTGCTATCTTGTAACCAGGTCAACTATGCTCATGGAAGCTAGTGAAAAGTCTTATACCCAGGTAAATCGGTCCATTTTATAGTCTTATATCTGGTTTATGATATTTGCATCCTACAAATTTCATCCCCTATCCTTACTATTTTTAGACAGCAAGCCTCTTGTGATGCACAAGTTGCTTATCTTGCTTGTTTCTTCTACTCATCATCTGAATAAGTATACATTCAGAAATCACTCTGTAACTGTTTTGAGGTTAATACTGTTCATAACCTTTAGAAGGTGAATTTACATTTTGCGGCATAGGCTGCTTTGCTATACAGTGCATGGATAAATAGGGCTAAAACCTGTGAGGGTACCCCACATACATATAATTACCTGATACTATTGAACAGTAATTAGTTCAATGTGACTAAATGTTTCTTACTTTGACTTGTGTCCTACTCTCCCTTGTAATTTTTTTAAATCATTCACTAAATTAATTGTTGCAGTGATATGCATATTATTTTTAGACGCTATGGACCTTAAGACTTCACCTGACTTATAATTGCTGAAAATGACCTCATTATATTTCTAAATCTTTTCACTGTAGCTTAATATTCAACAACATTTATAATACAGCATTACAGTAAAATGGGTTGGTAAAGCTTTTCAAAACTTTATTGAAACTGTATACAGTCAGATGAATTGTGAACAGGGTAGTTACTTTTTTACCTCTACTGCAACTGCTATGCTGTAATTTATTTCTTGTTTCATTTCTGTACAGTAAATCTCTCAATCCTACTTTCTTCATGTTTGGTAAATCTTCTCATCATACATTTTTCCTATCAGTCTTTCCAATACCCTGCAGTAGCCCTGTTCATTTCATTTCCCCTGGAGTATCCAGCTACCTGGCATTAACAAAACAAAGCCAGAGCTGGAATGCAGAGCAGATTGGCATGTGTATGGTACTGCTCACCTATTGCTTTGCATTTAATATAGAATGCTAAGAACTACACTATTTCTTAATCTCTAAAGACATGTTTGTCTTTGCCTTTAAGTCCACCTAAATTGCATTTTTCAACATAATCCATCTTTTAAACAACCCTACCAATTGTCCTATACTGTAAAGTTACATCCAAGAGTACTGACTATTAAAAGCAGGAACTGGACAATAACAGTTTCATAGACCAAAGTGGCAATGCCACATTTCTTGCGACTTATGTTAAATTTTAAACTAAAAGCACTGTAAGTGTTAAAAAAGTGAGTCAGACAATGTATACAACATTTGCAACCACAAACTAAATGTAATACAATCTGATACATAATACTTAAAGAAACTAACTCTATTAAATATATTCCTGTGTTGTTAAAATAATGGAAAGGAATGCACAATATGACAACAGACAGAAACAGATAGCAGCCTTCAAACCTACCCAGTTAAATTAGGTAAATATTATACCAAGTACAGATAACTTTTATACCAAGTATAGATAACTTTATGTTGTCCATATAGATAATTTTCATTTAACCTTGCCCTTAAACTAAGGACAATTTCAAACAGCTCCTCTAATTCCTTTGCCATACAAATTATCTTTATTTCTCTCTGTGGCAAATATTTTGTATAACAGTTGACCTACAACTGCTGATCTATCTGCCTTGCAAAACTAGCATAGCAAGTTTCATTACACTGATTGTTTTTACATCCAAATAATCATTCAGCCTGGTATAACTTGATGCATTTCCCTACCCTACCCCTAATTCCCACCTACTCTCCACTACATCCACATTTATCCACTACCTGCTCCTCCCACAAATTTCTTCCAACCACTAGCATACAGCCTCTTTCTTCTACCCATCCCTCTATTTACCAGAACCCTCACCCCAAACCAACTTCTTATTTTTATCTTATTTCTATCACCTTCTCCTTCCACATAAACTATACTCTTAACCAGCAACATTTTCACTACTGTACCTCATTTCACACTACACTCACCACCCCTACTAAATTTAAAAAATTTCCAATTGTGAACCAAATCAACATATAAACAGCATACCCCCTCACATCCCTAACTTGCCTATTCTACCAGCCCCTTTCACTTCTTACTCTAAAGTCTCCATTTATAACTCTTTACCTACACATTCCACAATGCATGCCTCTCCTCTCCTACTACTCCAGTTAGTCTCACTTCTAGCCCAACTATAATTATACCACAAGCAGTTAATTAATTAATCTTTTTCACCTACCATGCACCATCCAATTACTGATGACACAAATCCCACATCTGCCTATATATCTCCTGAAGTATACACAGCTACCTATGTAGATCGTCTGTTATTTAGGTATATAAATGAACAAGAACAAAACTGCAGCTACGAACCACAACTGAATCACAAGAACACCTTCAATGACTGAAGAAACCTCAAACTGGCACAAAATAGTAGTTCAAAGGCTTTAATTGCATAAAAATCCACAGAAATGCTGAATCAAGCGCTTTCACCTGACTAATACCAGGCTTTATCAAGATACCAAAAAGTTAAAACAACCATTCTTATATATCATTAGATACAGTCACATGATAGTTAATTATGAATAATTACTCTCATTAAAAACTTTTTTTAAAAAGACATTACATAGTGAATAAATAACTTAGAAAAATGTCATTAATTGCACATACCATATACAGTATTTGACTAAAAAAATGAATGTAACCACAAGTTAATTTAATTAAAATGTGTTATAATAAAAAATGTGTTATAATAAATATATATCAACATTTTCATAATTTTGCTCTTCTCATCCTAAGAATACTTTTAATACTAACATTCTCATTAAGACCAGGGGGTTTTGAAGCATCTAACCTTAGTTGCCAAAGTAATTCTCTACATTCGAGAAATGTTTCCCAATCACCCCCTCTTTGGTCTTGTAAAACTTGTTCCAAGACCAAAAACTTTAACTGCATGTTAGGGCACTGGGTAAAATGCTTGTAAAAGGCATTAGTGTCTTTCTTTTTAGTTACCTCATATAGGTGTTCATAGATTCTATGTCTTAGGGGTCTTTCAGTCTTCCCTACATAAAAACTGTAGCATTGTGTACAGACCCTAAATATACTACTCCTCTAGTTCCACAATTAAAATTACCCCTTGGATGATACCTAAAATTTCTTGAATGAATATGTAAATTGCTATCATTTAAAATAAAATGACACTGGCTGCAGGATCCACATTTAAATGTACCCAACCTTGAAGTGGATGTCTGATTTCTAACATGATTTTTACCTTCATATAAACCTTTTAAGTTTATGTCCCTTCTTTTCACAAAACTAGGCTCTGGAGGTATCACGTTGCGCATGTCTTCCTCAAGTGTCAATACTGGCCAGTATTTTAACACAGTTGATTCTAAATATTCAGCACCCTTAGTAAATGTATAAATGAACGTGCTATTTGGCTCAAATTTGCCTTCCTATACTATTTTCTCAACTGTCTGCTGTCCAATGCCCAATAATGGGTAATATTTAAATTCCCTATTAGTAATTACTTCTAAGGCCAGTTTATTGATCAAACTTTTTGGATAACCTCTCTCTGCAAAAAACTTTTTTAATGTATCAACCTCTTTAAGGAACAATTCATCTGTACTGGACATTCTAGATGCCCGAATGAATTGTCCTTTTATTATTCCTTTTTTCTGACGGAAAGGATGGCCACTTTCAAAATGCAAGTAAGAATTTGAGAAAGTGGCTTTCCTATAAATTTCAGATTGAAAAAAAATATTAGCATAGTCTTTGTGGAGTGTTACATCCAGGTAATTAAGCTTGTCGTTACTGACATTATGTGTAAAAGAAAGAAAATGTGTAGACATGTTAATATATGTCATAAATTCCTCAAATTTGTTTAAACTACCATCCCACAAAATACAAATATCGTCCAAAAAGCATTTATAATGGATAATATATTTAGCCCAATCAGTTGTAAAAATAAATCTATTCTCCCAATAATGTAGAACAATGTTTGCATATGCTGAGGCGCAAGGAGTACCCATTGCCACCCCCTTTCTTTGTTTGAATATTTCTCCATTAAAGTAGATAAAATTGTTCCGAAGGACAATCTCCATAAATTCCACTAATAACATCACTGTATTAGCTCCCAAACCAGATTGTGTGGCCAGTACCTCATTGAACCATTCTAAACCAGTATGATGTGGGATGCTCGGAAATAACTCCACAATATCGATGGTTACCATTAAACAAGTGGGTTTGTAGAGACCCCTTTCAATGCCTTTAAGAAATTCCCATGAGTCTCTACAAACATGCTCTAAGGAAGTTACAAACTTTTTCACAGTTTGATCTATAAATTTTCCCAGTGGTTCTGTAATGCTACCAGCACCAGAAACTATTGGCCTAAACTTCAAAGGGTCTAACCCTTTGTGAACCTTAGGTATTCCAAATATAACTGGGGTCTTGGGCTTATCCACATATAAGTAGTTATATAACTTTTCGTTAATTGCACCTTGCATTAAATGATCAAATAACACAAACTTAATTTTGGAGTAAGATATATTTAGTTCATTTCTAGAAAATACCTCATACTGCTGGGGGTCCTGTAACATATTGTAAATGTAAGTTTCATAAACCCAGTTATACATTAACACTACCCCCCACCTTTGTCCGGTTTCATGACTCTAACCCCTTCATTCTTTAAAAAATCTATTACCTGATGCATTTTAAAGTCCAAATTCACAGGTGGAAGAAATGTATTAAATGTAAATTGTTTTCTTAAATCTGCCTCCACCATTTCCTCGAAGATTTTTAAAGTGGGGTGAATGGGGGGGGTTTAGTGCTAGTTCTGACAAGTTGTTCATTTGCCACTTCTTGCCCTTTAAATTGTAGTGAGAGGTTTAAACGTCTCACAAACAGCTTCAGATCTATTATTGTGTTCGGTAAATTTAATGAACACAAAGGAACAAACTGAAAACCTTTTGTAAATAACTCGAAAAAATCAATATTCACATCAATGTCAGCAAAATTGTAAATGGTAAAATTATTTTTAGTTATAGTTTTGTAGTTACATTCAGTTATGTCTGACAATGAACTATAAGATTCAACACTAACTTCAGAAACAGTGTCATTTAACAGTGTGGTCTGTTCCAACATTGTGAGCAGTACATTGTACTCCTCCCCCTCAAAATGCCCTGGGGAATTAAGGAGTTCAATGCTATTTTCAAAACCAGTGTCATTTATCTGCATGGCCTGCTCCAACCTTGTTGGTAATGTGTTGTACGTCTCCCCCTCGGTCTGCCCTGGGGAACATGAAAACCCTGGTGTATATTTCTGTTCTCTTTTTGAGCTAAACGTTCACTTCTTCTAGGTGGATCCATAACAGGGTTAACTTCATTGTCAATAAATACAGGTTTATCAGACATATCTGTAATGTAACCTGTATTCATCCTACCCTTGCCAGGAATCGGATAGGCCAAACCATCCCTGTATTCAGCCATATCCCGCTCCAACTTTCTTATTTTGCGGTTAATAACCTTTATACAATGCTGTTCAACCTCATTAAAAATCCCATCATATTCCTTCTTTACACTCAAAAAGTTTTTCTTTTTAACCATAGAATCATTTAAACCATTTACTTCAATAAGTAAATCACCAGCTTTAAGTTCGTAATCTTTAATCATGAGGTCAAGGACCTCCAAGCCAGTTTTATCAAACAGTTTCACCAAATTTGAGTATAAATCAGTTCCTGGCAATGCGCTGTTTGGAAATTTAAAACAGCGCAAGCCTTTAGGAACACGCTGTATGCGTGTGCATTCTTTCAGGTATTCAATCTCTAGCTGCATAGTCTTAAAAGCGTACAATTTGTCACTTAGCTCTTTAAAATCTCTTTCCACATTGTCATTTTGAGCTAAGGAAGTTAAAAAAGTACCTTGCTTAAATACAAACTGCTTCTCAGTCCACGCATTAAAGTTGAAATTCTTCGTTTGCATTGTACATCCATTACTAATTAATTTTAATTAAATTAACTTGTGGTTACATTCATTTTTTAGTCAAACACTGTATATGGTATGTGCAATTAATGACATTTTTCTAAGTTATTTATTCACTATGTAATGTCTTTTTAAAAAAAGTTTTTAATGAGAGTAATTATTCATAATTAACTATCATGTGACTGTATCTAATGATATATAAGAATGGTTGTTTTAACTTTTTGGTATCTTGATAAAGCCTGGTATTAGTCAGGTGAAAGCGCTTGATTCAGCATTTCTGTGGATTTTTATGCAATTAAAGCCTTTGAACTACTATTTCGTGCCAGTTTGACGTTTCTTCAGTCATTGAAGGTGTTCTTGATATAAATGAACAAGCATCACTTCTTATGCTAAAACTACACCTAATAACTCACCTAAAACTTAATGGTGATATTCCTCCCAAACCTGACCCCAGAAGTGCACAACAAAATTCACATATCCCCCTACCACAAACACCTCTCTTTCTTCACTTTCCCCTCCCTAAAGGATCCTATCTACTCTTACTAACCTTGAACCTCAGAAGCATAGAGAATAAAACACATGAATTCCATGCATGCCTATCATAGTACTCTCCTGACATAACTATCATTACTGAAACATGGCTCAAACATGAAATAAAAGACAATTAAATCTAACCCCCAAGCTACAATATCTACAGAAATAACAGAAAACAATAAACAAGGAGGAGGCATAGCCATCATTTATAAAATTATCAATGGCACCCTCCTTACCCTTATTATTCCAAAATTTAACAATGCTGAAGCCATAATCACAAACCTTATTCTGAACTCAAACAAATCCATTACCTTGGTATGGCTTTATAGTTCATCAGGCAATAACATAACAGCTGCCGAAGAAATCTTACAGTGGTTATCCCAGAACACTCATCAGGAAACCATTATTATGGGCAACCTGAATATCAACTGGCAGGTCTGCAACTCAGAACCCCCCAATAACTTAAACAATAACTTAATCTTATTTGGCTTTTCCCAATTTATACAAACAGCCACCAGAATAGATACAAAACACACAGTCCACAATAGATTGGATCTTAAACATTAAAACTTCAACAGCAAATTTCTCAGGTTGCCTTCCTTACATTAGTGAACATCACATCTCCCCACCTATCCACTGAGACAATGGCTTACCATACATAGGATGATAATGTACAAACAAATGTGCAATTTAAAAAAAAAATAACAAAGAAAGCTTATCTCCTCACTAAAATGCTACAAATGGAATATGCTAAAGGCCTTATCCTATAATGAAGCTGTCACCCACTTCACTGATACCTTCCTTTTTGTACTCAACAACATAGCCCTAGTTAGATCCAAAGGAGTAAAATTGACAGCAGCACCCTGATTCATTAAGGATACTAGAAAACTACTGACTAGCCCCCTCCTCATATTTAACACTAAACTCTCCTATCCTATAGTACACCTTTAGCTATTACCATACCTCTCCTTCTTAATCTCAACTTTCACTTAGTGTTGTAAAGAAAAATAAAGGTTCTCTCTCCATCCAATTAACCTTACACTATCCCTTACCATACTCTATGACCTTTGCCGAATTTAGATGAATCTAAGTACTGTAATCAGTACATAAAAACTATAGTTTTATTTGTGCCTCTGAACTTCTAATGTAATACTCCATTTCATGTGCTAAAATTAATTGTTTGTTATGCATTCTCTTTGTTGGTTTAACTTACACCAACTGTAAACTGCATTTCTAAAATTGTTTTTATGTGTATTTGCATTATTGTAAAATTTGTAATAATCTTTGTCTGGATCTTTTCTCATCAGGACTCCTCTGAAAAGGGCTTTTTGCTCAGTTGACCAATCCATGTCAACAACTGGAAATAAATAATTAACTAGGTATTTATACTTACTCCAAGATCTTCCACTATTCCAACCCAAAGACCATAACTCAAACCCACTCTCAATGGTAAAGGTTATTAGTGCAGCTCAATATCCCCGATTAAGGTAGTGTGAGACTTAATGTAAAAGGATTTCTGTTCCAACTTTCATATATATCAAGTCTATAATCTTTCTAAGGCTTGTCAGTTTGGCACTCAGTAAAATTCCCAGTATCATCAATTACAGAAAAAGAAAAATGTTTTAATTAGTTTGACATGTTTTATTTTCAAATAAACCATTGTGTAAATCTTAATAACTTCTTAAGATGTTGTAATGCAGTACCTCTTAGCACTGCTTTGTTATTACACCATTTAACAGGATGGCTGGTTTCCACAGTGGTAGGGAAAGTCCTCTACATAGTGCACCTCATAAGTAAGGCCTAGCATCCAGGTCAGGGGATGTTATAACTCCACTGTACTTGACCCTCATCAGACCACAAATAGAGTGTAATGCACCCTTTTGCATGACCCTCACCAGACACCTGCAGCAGATGGAGAAACCCCAGAGGGTTTCTCACTAAGAAAATACAGGGTCTCTAAACCATGATCCACATAGACAGGATGAAAGCCCTGTCACTTTTTTCTGTATGCTGAGAGGCGACTTGTGCCTGGCCTATAGGGCAATCTCTGATCCTGTCCTAATGGAAATGCTGCAAATCCGCAAGTCATATTGTACAAGAGTCACTTGGTCTAGGGATCTCAACCTAGCCTGAGACATTAACAGAACATGCTGGAGAGACAGCTATGTCTCCCAGAGACTGCCACGTCTCTGGAACAGACTTCCTATTCACGTAAAACAGAGCTTCTCACTAATCCTATTCAAAAGCAACCTAGATAATTGGATGGGAGGCTGCAAATTCACCCCTCGGGTGGCACCCATTTCCCTCATGGACAGAGGTAGTCGATGTTGATCACAGACCCAATCTGGTCATAAATTATTTCTGTGAACTACCCAAAAAGAACAAATGGGGATATTTGGGATTAACATGGCTAGGTTTGTAAAGGCTATAGTTTACTAGCCTAATAACCTCCAAGATAAATTCTATCCCATTTAAAAAACTTTATGACAAACAATTTATGATTCTACACAACATTTACTTTACACAATCCAAATAGACTTACTTTTCCTTTCGTTCAGCAGACAACACAGTTTTATTATACATTTTGTAGTATTGCAAACAAGTGCAATCCATATGCCAACATCTCTAATATAAAATAAAGCACTAGGGTATCATTAAAGAAGAGTTGTCATTGCAGTTAACTGTTTTACACCTTACAGTTAGACATATAAATAAATATAACAAAATCTTAATTTCTTTACTGTTTCCATTTGTAAAATTCTTTGTTATTCTTCATTGACTTAACTTGAAAATTATGCCCTAGAATGTCTTTCTTAATGTATCTCTAAAATACCTTAGGGCCTGTAAGCTACTGCCCAAATATTAGCAGAAGTGTATGTATGTGTCTTTCAGCTTTTCCCGGTTAGGGGTCACCACAGCGGAACTCTGGAAATATTCCATGGACAGAATGTAAAAATGATACCAGGGACTGTAAAAGTGTACTTACAGTGGCAGAAAATAGCATAGAGGACAGATATGTGCAAAACTAACCACTGTATGTCCAAAACCATATGGAAAATAATATAAAATAATTTTATTTTTTTAATACCCTGGGTATGTTTGCACAGCACGGTGCAGTGTGCAAACTTGCCGTTATGAAAAAATATATATAAAAAGATTGTAAAAAACAGAATTTGTGCGTATATAACAGTAATGTATTATGGCGCAGTAGTGCAGCAGTAGTGTTGTCCTTCTGTATGGAGTCTGCATGTCCTCCCTGCATTCATGTGGGTTTTCTCTGGGTACTCTGGTTTCCTCCCACATTACAAAGACATACATCTGGACCATTTCTCCCAGGGCCTCCGTTGAAAATTGGCTTCATTCCAAGTCGGACTTTCCTGGTAAACAAATGTTAAATAAATAAATACAATTATAGGGCTCTGTGTGGAGTATGTACAATTTAGACTGCTGTATTTGCTAATGAGGCAGGGCCTGAACCCGTGTAGTTTTCAGGTACATTGTAAACAGATTTGTATGCAAATGAGCTGGGGTTACTGAATAGCACAAACGGGTATCTGTGTCCACAGATCTCATCCGTGTAGGCACAGAACCATGTTGGTGGCCACAGAAGAGGTAGCTGACATCAAAAGGGGGTGTGTCCCCAAACTTATAAGCTCATATGAGCTCAGTGGTGCCTGTTTGTATGGCACACTGCTGAGCTGAGCAGGGGGGGCATGTACACTGACTGCTAATCTGTGTTTACCTCTGAGGCATGTGTTTTATCATGCTTGTGCATGTTTGCACAGCACACCATTGCTCAGTGTGCCACAGTGCTCATCAAGGAAGGCTATCAAAAAAATTGGCTGAGAAACCCAATGATATATTAATCACTGATGATCCCTGTTTCACTTAAACTAGGGCCATTAAACCCCTCAATGATGTACTTGGCAGGTGGAATGGATCACACGTAGCCAACCACATAGGCTACACCTACAACACAGCACTATAAAGGTTGTATACATCCTACAATCTGATTTTTCCCCATACTCTGCACTATTGGAGTACAGACTTGGGAATTTTAACTGAGAGAATGCTAGGGGCTGATGCAGGTCTGCTACATATGTATGTGCTAGATGCTGAGGTCAATGCAGCTGCTGCTGTTGCTGATCATAGGCCTAGACTGAGAAGGAGAATATTGTTCAGGCCCAGGGTAACCTACCAGGAGCTACAGGAGCTGAAGATTGTAGAGCCCTACAGGGTGTACACAGACATATTACAAGAACTCACTGAGCTCTGCTGACCTCAGTTCAAACCCAGAGCCAACAGAGGGGAACCCATCCCAATAGAAACAAAGGTATGTGTAGCCCTTAGGATACTAGCTACAAGTACTTCCCAAAGACCAGCTAGGGACATGTTGGGAATCTCACAGGTATCTGCTTCCAGGGTACTCCAACAGTTCCTGAATGCCATGCTACCACATGCCAGTGAGCATAGTTATTTTTCCCACACCCCTGAGGAGAGGGCCAGCAGTTTGGGACTCTTCTGCCATGTAGCACACTACCTTGAGGTACTGGTTTCCACAGATTGTACTCATATACACATCAAGGCACCACCCGAAGAGGGTGGAATGTACTTCAACCACAAGGCATACTACTTCATTACCTGCCAGGTCGTGTGCAATGCCCAGGGCGTTATCATGAATGTGTGTGCTGGCAGCCCTGGTAATTATCATGACTCCCATATCTGGCATGCATCACAGCTGTACCAGATGTTTGGTAGGGGAACATTCCACACAGCCATTTACTTGGGGATGCTGGCTACGCACTGGCACCATGGATAATGACACCCATCAGAAGTGCACACCCACCCACCGAAGAATGCCATAATGAGGCGCACACACAAACTAGGAACATCATAGAGTGTGTGTTTGGGTTGTTGAAGTCATGGTTCTGGTGCCTTGATATATCTAGTGGAACCCTGCAGTACTCTCCAGCCACATGTGCACAGATGTTCACAGTATGTGTTATGCTACATAATATGATCAGCAAAGGGAAGGGATACACAGCCCCCCACCAGTGCCTATGTCACACAGCTGCACCCACAGGGGGAGTTGGAAGAGGAACCCCCTGAGGCTGTCCCTGTTGGCAGACATAGGCATGCCTAATATGCCCTGACCTTGGCCAAGAGACAAAGCATAGCACATCCAGTGACAATCTAGGGCCCTAGGGACTGACACCTTACTCTGACTCGCATACATATTAGTAAAAATGATGCCAGCCAGTCCACACAACCTGTACTTCACCAAGTATTGGCTGTTGACTGCATGTATCAGACAGAGTTAACTCCAAACTACAGGTCTGTAAACTGCTGCATTCACAAGGTAAGTCACTCTTCTATACACCACTTGTAAGGGGTACTACAGTATGGTAGCATATGTATGAACCTACCGCATATATTCAAGGGAATATAGTGGGCTATATATAGTGTGCTACTGGACTACTTGCAGAGATCTGTAGTGGGCTATTGGGCTACTTGCACAGATCTAACAGCCACTTGGAACAACAGGTACTCGGTTCACCTGTATGTGCCCCATAATATCCACTAGGCCACATGGCTGGAAACTCCATGACATTATTCCAGGGAGATGAAAAACAGTGGAGTCACAGGACAGTCGCACGACTGTCTGTGCCAGCAGTGCATAGGCTGATTGTCCCGCACCCCAAACATATCAGTATTGCCATTCAGCTGCTGTAACAGTAAGTCTGCAGTGATATACCAGCAGACCAGAAAATTCCCCTATCTTGTTGATAGTGTGAGGGAGGAAACCTCTCTGTCTGGCAGCTGGTGTGGCTCATGAAACCAGGGACAGTAGCATGCGTGATGGTGTTGATGGTTCAAATCTGGCAGCATCCAACATCTTTTGCATGTGAGGTACACATATGGTGGTAGTCCCACAGACTGTCAGAACCCCCTCAATCTGTTACTGCAAGACAGCTGGACAAAGCCAGAGTGAATGGGGGCACAAAGGGCCATATCTTATACACTCCCTCAGTAACCTAGCAGGTAGCCATTTTAACAGCAGGCTGCAACAGTTCAGATTAGCTGCAGGATGTAAAGGCCAACAGTTAAATGTGTCAGTAGGTAGAACAAGTCAGCAACTGATGTACAGTATAGCACCAGGAAACCACAAATGTATGAGGAACACAGCAGAGGTATGGGGTGAAATGCTGGACATTCTGCAAAAACATGTACAGGGAGATGTATGCAGACTGTCACCCTGTTTGTGGTGTTTCACCATATAGTCCAGTCACATCATATCTCTCAACCTCTGACGCCAGTAAAGCTATTGAAATAAAGTGAATAAAAGTGGGACCAAGGCTCATAACTTGGGGCAGGTTTTAAATAATTGCTCCTACAAGTGTAGAATGTCGATAGAAGAACAGATCCTGTATTTGCATCACTCTCCTGCTGTGCATGGTATCTGAAACTCAAATATCTGTCAGTATTAATTTACAGCAGTCTTGACGGATTTGCCACTAATTTGCCAGAAAACAACAATGTTATGTGAAACACACCAAAAATATGCGTCAAGAGTCTGGACAGTCTGTGAAGTTCTCTACAGTTCTGAAGTTTGAGTCACATATTAAGCTCAGCAAACAGCCGGAGAATGCCTTAGACAATATCAGGCAACTGCAGAACTGTGGTAACAGGTGCAGTAGCCAATGGTCTGCAGCACACAATAATCCTGGACTGGAGTACAGGTAGCTCTGGCCTGGAGTCATCTTGTAAGGACTGAAATCACATTGGGCATACTCCTACAGTTAGATAACTTGAGGCCAAGTCTGTTGCCTCTACAGCCCAAAGACCTGCTATGTGGAAATATGTCTGTACAGGCATACAGATACATATACATATCTGTCTGTTGCTATCCCCCTCATGCTTGATTAGTGAGTGTATCAGTATGTCGCACAGATATATATATATATATATATATATATATGATAACAAGATGTATATATAGCTTTATAAAGTACAATGAGACATAGACTCCCCACATACTTCTACAGAACACATTTACATTACTGACACACACAACTACATATTTGGAGACCCTGTTATACACATTGATATAGATATGGGTGGGGATGTACGAATGTTCCCACATACTCCTGAATGATGGGGTTATCTGGACATACATAGCACAACAGTTGTCTGATAGCACCAGACCAAGGCTGCAACAGTACATAATCCACTCACCCACAGACTCCTAATCCTGCAGGCTGTCACCCTGTAGACAGACATAGGTACGCAGATGGTATAATGTACAATGGGTGCAATGCAGTCCTTGGACAGGATATATTGTCCCTGGCCGCATGTCTGCCTATCAAACTGCAAACAACCACATATGGCCAGACTGGTAAGTGTACACACATAGCAGGGATATTACCAGGTATCCCACCCCTAGGACACTAGATACAATAACAGTACCAAGCAGTATCACTCTGCAGGCCACACATGCTGTCTAACACAAGGCCACTTTGCGTACTCCACAAGTACTGTGCCTGCATCAGTATATACAATAGACCTAACCTGTGGCACACATGATAGGTACTGTAAGCTGTAGTGTATAATACTAGTTAGGTAGGAGTTCTAATCTCACATCCTCCAACTCTGTGTGGGTGTATCAATATATCCTCTCACAGCAGTATGGACATGCTCATATGTGCTATTTATGTGCAGTGGTATGCATTTATTGCCCTGTGACTGGCTGCTGGCCTGCAAATTCCCTTCTCTATATGGCCTGCTGATATTATCTATCTTAAAAGCACTGGCTGACAGTGTATTATCAGAAAAGCAGTGTAGAGCATGCAATAAATACTGCAAACTATAGTGTGCAATACTAGATAGGTAGGAGTTTTAATTTCACATCCTCCAACTCTGTGTGTGTGACTATATCCCCATACAGCAATTCAGCCAAGCCCCTATTGGCTATCTCTGTGCAATGGTTATGCATTTTATGCCCACTGACTAGCTGCTGGCCTCAAAACTGGCCTCCATTCCAAGGCCTGCTGATGTCATCCACCTTAAGAGCACTGGATGACAGTGTATTAGCAGTCATCCACCTTAAGAGCACTGGATGACAGTGTATTAGCAGATAAGCAGTGTGGTGCATGTAATAAGTGCTGTAAGTTATAGTGTGTAATACTAGGTAGGTAGAAGTTCTAATCTCTTGTCCTCCAGTTCTGTGTAATTATATCCCCATGCAGCACTTCAAACAAGCCCCTATGGACTATCTGTGTGCAATGGTTATGTATTTTATGCCTACTGACTAGCTGCTGGCCACAACATTGACCTCTGTTACAAGGCCTGCTGATGTCATCTACCTTAAGAGTACTGGGTGGCAGTGTATTAGCATATTACCAGCATGGTGTATGTGATAACTACTGCAAGCTATAATGTGTAATACTAGATAAGTAGAGGTTCTGATCTCATAGCATCCAACACTGTGTGTGTGTGTCTGTGTACAAATATGTCCCCTAACAGTACTACAGACTTGCCCATATGGGCTACCCCTGAGCACTGATCATGCATTTTATGGGCCTGTGATTAGCTGCTGGCCCTAAATTGCCCTTCTCTACATAAGCATAATTGATGTTCACCACCATCTACAGTTGTACGTGCAGACTACCCAGATGACATGTATGAAGGGTAGTAGACTGTGTCACAGGGTACGAAAGCATGATGACACTGAGTTCCCATTGCTCCTGACACACTATTTCACACATATACACTTAGGGAGCCATGCACATATACTGGCATACCTTGCTGATGTCATCTCTGCTGTGCTGCCTTGCCATTCTGTGTCATTGTATTGCCGCCATCTGTCCATAGTTTGACTGCTCAGACTTCTGGAACAAAAACATACATAGCTTTGTGACACACCTGTCATTCTGTAACACTACTGCCAGTTTACCATCAGGCAACAAAAATACACTATGTTTGATGTGTAGTCCTGACACATGCCAGCATACAGTGCCTGTCGTGGCCCAAACTGCCATGACATAACACTACTGCACTACACAAACACATGCAAAGAGATATAGTCACTCTGTGCATAAGACACATATATGCAGGTCCCATCATTGACGGCATGGATGGCAGGGATGTGGCACAGGTATTATCACATGCACAGGGTGTGGTGTAAGAGTGCCTAGTCTGTGTCAAACAGTTGACAGCATGTGTGTGAGTCAGGATGGAGTGCTGGTTACATGGGCCATGGAGAGGTGCTGTGTGTGTATGTAGGTGACCTGCATATAACAGTGGTGTTGGAGTGTGTGCATGTTGTACACAATCAAGCTCAGTGCTAGCCCTACACTTGTGTATGGTGGACAGCTATGGACCATACATGGTAGAGTGGGCAGTTCACCATCTCTGCTCATGAACATGGGAACTGGCTTCACCAGGAGTAGCATGGGCAGCACCATGCTCAAAGTCAGATGTGGTGCTAGTACCTGATTTTGACTGCAGTCTGCTGGGCCTGTGAGCCCCATGGGTCCACCCAGGACCAGGTGCTCATGGCCTGCTACATTGTGGTGTGGACAGCACACCTCCCACTGTAGCACTTGGAGGTACTGCCACTACAGGAACATGAGTGTGAACGGCCATGTGGACTCCCAGCAGATGGTGTTGCTGGCATACGTCCACATGTCCAGCTCCAACAACATGCGCTCAAAGAAAGGCACTATCTGAGCTCACTGTCTGTCCACTACATCAGTGGAACATTTCATGGCATCACCCATACGGTGGAGGCAGTCACGGATATCAGACTGTGCTGCATCCATAATCCTAAGCATCCATCTGGTGTTGCATTCAGCTCATACCTGTGCTTCCATGACAGCCCAAAACATGCAGCGAGTGACCAGTGATGTGACACCTGCAACAGAAGGTGGATGAGCAGCAGTCCTCCTTCAAGCACCCCTGTTAATCTGCCTATGTGGGACCTTGCCAGCTCTTTGGCTATGGCCACTGTCTACACTCACTGATGTCATAGTCCTCACACTGTCCTGTACTATGTTGCCACCCTCTGACTGTCCAATATCTGTGGCCTCTGCTGAATGGGTATGTATGGGCATACTGACTGTGTGCAGGGACAGTGGGAGCAGAAGAGGGATGTCAACCTCTGGGACAGATTCAGCCACCAACAACCCCACTTGTGCCTCACTATGGCCACCATCATCATCAGAGTCTGATGAGACACTGACATCAAGTTGTGAAGGCAACAGACTCCAACCCCCTGTTCAGCTGTGAGAAGCAAGACAGAAGCAGTACATTACCACCTGTGCTATTATGTATAGTAATCCACACAGACTCATACAGATGTGGATCCACAACTGCATTACATGTTCCACATCTTCTCATCTCTTATCCCATACACAACACAAACACTCTCAGAAGAACATACACAGACAACTCAGCCCCTGTATAGCATGCACATCAGCTACATCTGGATAATGTTACCAGTTCAATACACCTGTGAGGTGTGCAATATGACAGTGTATGTAACAGAACTATACATAAATCCCAGTACACCTATCTAGTCAATGATATGCCAGTTGTAGTAGCACTGCCTCAGGTATGTACCTTTTTCCTCTTGTGTTTGAATGGGCATCTTGGAGTAATTGCCTCATGCATAGCAGGTTACATAGTTGCTCATAAGTATAAATGCAAACATGTTAATGTTTGTACAAATACACACCTGTCATTCCCTAGGCTATGCACTGTAGTTAACTACACCGATATGGAACATACAATTATTCTACTTTGGTTAAGCACAACAGTTGTGCAAAAGACAAAATGGCAGCCCTTAACATTTATAGGGTATATCTGATATAAAATAACAGTAGCACACTTACCAGGTACAGGACCATGAACTCTGGCCACACCTGATAGACCTGTGAAAAGGTGGGGGAGATATAATGTCAGGAACACCAAATGTTGCAGTGTTGCAAGGTATTATGTGCATATATCTACATGTATAGTAGCTAATATGATACTGGCTATATTGCTGCCATTCTGAGTGTGTTCGCAGCTGTGGGTAAAAGGCAATGCAATAGATGTGGCACACATGTACTGGTCTGTAGAGCCTGCCACAGGGACTGCTAATGTATTATACTGGTGAACACAGTAAGTTTACCTGGATGCTGCTCTGATGTGGACTTTGTGGCACCCACCTCCATGATGAATGGCATGATGGTTGGCTGGGAGCTGTGGGTTGACGCTAAGTTCATCAGGAATTCCCCTGTGGCTGAGAGTGTTTGCTCTGTTGCAGGCCCTCCACTGGTGGCAACATGATCCCTGGTAACAACAGCTGCCCTTTGAGGTGCAGCATTGACCATGTCTGTGACCCGGTGTCGAACCTGGTCACAGGTCCTGTCCTGTTGGCCAATATCATTAACAACCCTCACAAGGTTGGCCCACAATGCTGCCCACTGTTCATGATTGTGACACCTCTTGACAGCAGGATGTGATGGTTTAGTCTGAGGGCATCCAGTATTGTGTCATTTTCTGCAGATGAAAATGGAGGATGTCTCCATCAGTGCATAATTCCTGCAAGACAACAAGAGGAGAACACATTACAGGACCAGATAAGTGGATGGCCACTACATGCAGACACTACACACCCATAATAGCCTTTACTGTCCATTGTTCCCTCACATGTCATACCCCACAGCTTGGTGACACAGTACATGTGTGGCTATCACCAAGATAGTAGCAAGACTGGGTAATGTCCCTGTGTGCTGTTACAGATTCTGCCATTTGTCTCTACAGCCATCACTGCAGTGTACTTTGGTGTGTCCCCTATGGACAGATCCCCACTAATATGTGATATGGCCACTGTCAGACAAATAGCAGTGTGTTATTTCAACAACTATATGGAGACAGTTCAGCCACACCAGTGTGCCACAGTGACAGACAGCAATGCAAACCTGCTGTTTTATATGTTCCCTGTAGGCATCATGCCTCTCAACTATTCAGATGTTTGCCTCATAGCTGTGGTCCTCCTTCCACAAATTTGTGCATGTTTGCCAGATGGTTGTCCACTGATTGATGGTTGCTGTCAGAGAACTGACACAGAATCTAACTGTCACCCATCAGACCCCTCAGACAACACTTATGCTACAGTAATATCTGTTAGTCTAATCACATTCTTACTTTATATGGCCAATATGTATACTGTGTCACTGAGTTTGGGCCTTTGTCCCCTGATTAAATATGTCTTTGTCCTGATTTCTTACTGTGGAAGGTTGAGAGGTATGTTATGCATAGCTCTCAACTAGACAGGGACTAATGTCCATGAAACAGGGACTTAGCCAGAGTACATCAGGGACATTCAGGGACACTTTGACAATGTTAGTTCTGTTTATGTGTGACATTGACAGACTGAGAGGTGGTGACTTAACAGTACATAGTTTGAGGTTACAGGACTGTACACCCATACTTAGTGTCACTATGTCTTATGTGCAATCCACTATCTTTACTACAACAGCTGAGCATTATAGGAGGGCTAGACAGGGATAGAGCAGAGATGTGATTCCAAGCAGTGACAATTGAGAGGCATGCCTGTAGGTGATGGACAGCAGAGTATCAGTGACATGTTATCATCACAGAACTAATACAAGCCTACTGTTGTAATCCCTATTCTCCATACCTCCATACTCCCATCTGCATCCCTTTTTATGGTGAAATGTAGTACATATCTGATAGAGTGAAGTATTCCTTTTATCAAAGCGTTCCTCTGCAAATGCTTTGCACATACCCTGTCTGTGTGAGTAGAACCACATACAGACCTGTTCCCTATAAGCAGTTGCTTTCCTTTTGTAGACAATGCTCATTAACAGGTAATTGCCTGTGCACCAATCTGTGGCTCAGAATTGCTAATTGCATCCAAAACAGCTGTATTGCATTATCATTAGCTAATGACATGGGAACACAGTGCAATATATAAAGCCTTCATGTAGGCCTTGGCCCATTTCTTAGTTTTTGAGATGGACATTACTGATGTGTGCAGACTACAGCATTGCTGCGGGTAAGTACAAATACTGTCCACTGTAGAGATGTATGACGTATGTCTACAGTTTTGTCTCATATGTTTGGTCAGTGTCCCATGACAGTGTGGTCATCTGGCAGGTCACTGACAAACATTGTGGGATGTGGTCAGAAGGGGGAGAGAGACACATAAGTGTCACACTTCATAACCATCAGAATATGCTGCTATTCTATCAAATTACTATCTTTATAGGGGCACACTGTGAAACATTTACCTATCCGTGGGCCATACACCCCTTATGTATGGTTGTGTCCGGATCCCTTGTTATAGGGGGTTGGGAGGTATGGTTGGTCTGTAGCAGCTACCTTAATATGCAGTCATGTATGGTCCAGACTGCAGCTGCTGCAGCTTAGGACATAATGGGGGGTGAACAATTTGGAGGCCTGGAAGCTGTATGTGTAACTGTGGCAGTTGTATCAGCCCTGTTGTTACAGCAGATCCAGGGTAAGGGTATCCATTACAGTCCAGTTGAGGCATGTGCTTAAGGCACATCTGTTATGTAACACTGCCAATAGCAGAGTAGTAGGGAAGATATAGTTAGGCTATATGAATATGTGCAGTGTGTCCCTAACTGCAGAGCTGTGACTATGGGGATTAAAACTGCATGACCCAGTCATTACTTGCTGTTTTCACACCAATGTAATTGAAGTACAACACACTGGATTCAAACCCAGGACTGTGTCTGCCAAAATGTTCTGTATGCAAGGCATTTAACAGACTGAGTTACTGAGTCAGTGATGCAGCAGGTGTATTTGCTAGATATATGTGCTGACATACAGGCTGTGACACATGTTGTCTACATTCCATCAGTATGTGCATGGCTTTCAAAGGCAGTTGTTCTACAGCAGAGTCCCATTTGAACATATGTACTGTGCCACTGATGCCTTAGCAGGTGTGTTTGAAGATGTTGCAGGTAAAAGGGAACATTTACCTGCTATACCAGGCCTCATGTACTGTCATTATTATTTATTTGGCTGTCTACTGGTGTATTTCTGCATCAGAGTCCCAGGTACACTCTAATTTTTCACATTAGGTTTGATTTCAGTCTGTCAGTGGCAATAAGTATGTATTGCTGGAAACACCTGTTTTCATTAAGATCAGTCTTGCCTAGTGGTTTAGTAAAGTAGGCTGTAGTTGACAGGGGCCTGGGTTTGAAATTTGGTAGGTTTGATTATTTTGTACATTTGACTAACACTGTGAGAAACACATAAGATCATTAAGGCACATTAAAGCACTTTTAAGTGGGTTTGCACAACACACTGTATCGTGGCACTTTGCTTAGCTCTGCACAAACCCGTGCTAAAAAATTAAAAAGAAAAGAAAAAGGGGGTGATAGGACAGTGGTGAAATAAAGGCAAGCAGGGGGAAAATACTGAAAAGCAGGTAGGGATGTGCAAGAATGGTGTAGGAAAGAACCATAGCTTTTCATTTCTTGTACAGCAACACCTGTGCAGTTTAGCAAATTTTGTGGATGAACTTGGACTCTCAAACCCCAGAGAGAGGGGTGAGGACAACATAAATGTGTTGTCAATCAAGCCAGTTGGACCAATTAATTGTGTCCAGTGGACACATGCAAAACGGAGAGCTATGTATGGGGCAATACGTTTTTTTTGGGACAGGTGCCCTTATAAGTAGAGAGTGTGATGTTGGGGAAGGGATATAGGTACATGTGGGGAGGTAAGTTGAGTTGAAGAAGATGCAATTGCAGACAGACAAGACAGCGGACAGGGGTGGTGTGTGACACATGAGGGGGGAAAACACCTTGGTTGGTGAGGGTGTTGTAAAATCTGAGAAGCATGTCCCTCCAGATGGCAGCAGTGTGACTGAGATATCCACCCATGGGCAGTCAACACTGCTCCTTTACTGCCCCAAAGGTAGCTGTGTTGGAGGCTGGGCGCTAGGCCAGCAGGCCCCATCAGGTTGTTGAGTCTGCCCTCAATCTGGCACAGGCATTGTTCATAGCTCTAATGAGCTATCCTGCATGCCATGGCTGGTAGTTGATCTTGGGTGACTTCCGCACCTCCACCACCAATCCGGAGGGGGACGCGTCTCATCCCCCTGTGGTGGTTCCACCCAAAAGTGGTGCAGGGCCAGCAGAGGGGCACCACTGACCTGGGTCCCAGACGCACCGGTACCTGGTGCCACGGCCAGCTGAGAGAGGGTAGGTGGATCAGCAGGAACTGGCCTACCCTATCGTGCTATGGTGATAAAGGTATATCAATGTGTATTGGTTAGTTATGGAGAAAACAATTTGTTAGTAATAACAGCATGCCAGAACATTGGAAATAACCCAATCAAATTTCAATGCATATTATATGGAACAAAACAATAAATAACATAACAGTCAGTATATTAACACCATGCCAGTAACAGTTATGCCATAAGGCCAACAGCATAGGTAATTCAGTAAGATATGTTAATATGCAACCATTATAATACATAACAATAATAAAACACATGCCCCAAAATAAAGTTTAATCTAACAACAGATGTTAATAGTAAACCATACCAATGGATAACAATAATAAATAAATGAAGATAAGGGGTGAGGAGAGAGAAAAATAAACAGTCCATTAATACCATTATAGTCTATTTTGTGGGGAACAGTAGTGCTATCTACTGTACAGGTCTATCATTCCTTTATGTTTACAAGTGGACTATAGCTGCTGTAGCATGTACATACCTCTTAAGCTATTCGCATGGGGCAGTATGGGCCAAGCCTTAACAACTGCAAGTAGTAAACTACACAGAACACTTGCATATCAGGTGGAGCTATATAACTACCAAGGTGTACTGTGGACTGATGTAGTGATACATTCCAGGTTAGATAGTCATGTTGATGGTAAATGTGTGAAAGAGGGATTATGCAATACTAATTACATTCCATGACAGCATGACACTTGAGGGACATGCATGTTTACAGTACAAAAACTATTATTCTGAAAAAGTCTCTATCTCAGAGACGAAAGCGCTGAATAAATATTTGTTGCGGATTTCAGTCTTTGGCTTCTGTTTTTGAGTTTCATTAGTATGTGGACAGCAGTGATTAAGTACAAAAACTATACTACAATCATGCCCTGCTTGACAGGCATGGGGATAGAACCCAATAGCAGTGACTGCAGAGGACATCTGCATTGAATGTATTAATTGACTGCAGCAACCTTTAACGGACACTCCAGGCATACAGCCATACCAATAATTACACATTTTATTTATTTTATTGTATTAGTATTATATTTATTTCCTTTATTTTATGCTGTATATTCACATAGCTGGTAATGATTTTAACAGTATATGATATCTAAGCACACAATTACTTACCCAGATTATGGGCTAACTCACACATTTTGATGTAGCTCTTTTGGAGAGAAAATGTGTAATCATTTCATGACTAATACTGTAATATAGAGTTCTACAGAGCACTGGACTCAAACCCTGCTCTGTGTGTGGCAAAATGTACTTCAGACAGAGCATTTAACAAACTGAGCCACTGTTGCTTACTTACTGACTGATATTTGCCTAGAGCTCACCTGTAACCAATATATCACCTGGTAATAGTGTCACAGTTTGATAGACTGCAGTGACAGTTGGACACACATCCATGAAATTCAAGCATCACAGAAATACTAGGTAACCTATACATTACTACATAGACTGCAGGTGTACACAATATATTGTTAGTGGGTTGAAATACCTGTGAAGTCTACAAACTATATCAGATCATTGGGTTGGCTACCTCACTCATAGACATTTGCAGACAGTATATTTACTGTCTACAAGTATTACACTGTTATACTTGCCTGCAGCACCGTACCTCAGAGGCTGAATGCATATAGTTGAAATCCAATAGTTAAAAGTAAGGCAATCCTGATATACACAATACACATTGGGTGTTATTGCTAGTGCTTCATGTGTTATTGCAGGACAGATGTCATAATTAATTTCTTGTAAAACAGCTCTGAATCTACACTTATTGCACAACACTTTATTATATATACCATGAGGCAGACACTGATATTGTTTTGTGTTATTATTGCAGAACAGTTGTCATAATCGATTTCATGCAAAACAGCCCTAATTCCACACATATTGCATAACACAGCTTTATTAGAGGTACCTTCATGTAGTTACTGCTATAGTTTCACATTTTTATTGCACGGCAGTTGTTGTAATGGAGATGTTGCAATACAACTGTATTTCCACACTTTTTGTGGTAGAAACTTTATTTCATTTAGTTTATCAAAGTTAATGCTTTACTCTTCCCTGCTTATTGCACTACAGTTGGCAGTAGTCATTTATTGAACTACAGGTTGATGTCCACATTCATTGCAATGCTGTCTTTACTGTATATACCTAATGGCAGTTAATGCTTTACTCTTTCTTGCTTATATGACTATAGTTTGCAAAACACATCTGTACTCACCACACTCATGTGCAACCTGGCCAAGTGCCCTGCATGCACCTCAGTGTTGTGAGCTCTCTAGTCTACAGCTGTAGGGGAAGAAGCACATCATTATGCATACCTGTCTATCAGACTTTCAGATTAGGTATTGGTGAATCAACGGTAACAGTATTTACAAACTTGTGGGGCATTCCCTGCCCAAGCTGCTTGGACCCAGGTGCCCAAGAGATCCCTCTTCCTATGCTTCAGGTCATCATAGTGGTGACGAACCTACTCATCTGTGCAGGGGATACCTGTCACACTGGTGAGTTCACATGCCAGCTGGTTCCAGGCCTCTGCCTTGCACTCTGAGCCCTGGAACTGACCCTGCAGCAGCCGGTCATCGTGGTTTTTCATGAGGAGTCCAACCATGACCCTGGACTCTTAAATGCCCCACCACTGCACCCAGAAGCACACACCTTCTCCAACACCAGCCATAGTTACTGCACAGTTCAAACTCAACAGATTTTTCTGTACTCCTGCCTACTGACCTTAATATAGTTTGTTTTCCTGCCCTTACATGTCATTGGGCAATATTTTAAAATGCAGTGCATCACTTAGCAGAGCACATATTATCTCACCTGAGCTGAGCAATGCTAAAACCCACATGCTTAGCAGTGCTGAGCAGTGCACAATCCAGCTAAGCAGAGTTGAGCAGTGCATAAACAATTTCAGCCATTATTGTGTTTATGCGGTGCTTAGCAGGTCTTAGCAGAGCTTAGCTGAGCACAGCAGGTCAGTATTTAAAAATAATTTGCATTTTGAACAAAAATGCTTGCTCTTCCATGTATTCAAAATCTACACCTAGAGCACCTGAGGCTGTAGCTCTAATCATTTAGCTACGTGGATACTTGACATATACCTCTGAGCTACCTTTAAGCAGTGCTGAGCACATGGTGTGCCATGCAAACCTGCTCAGCTATGCTTACACTTGGCCTTTAGATATATAATTAAAGACACCCGTTTTCTATATTTAGATGTCTGGTGTCTTGGCACTGCTTAGCACTGCTGCACTCCGCGCCATGCAGAACAAACATGGTTTTTAAAAAATTTAAAAAAGAATTAAATTACATTGCTATATTACAATTGGACAGTGCAAGGAGTGTGTTACTCATCTGCGGACACAGTTAACACCACACTCCCTACACTGATTCAATAACCATGTCTCACATCTCTCCCTCAGCAACGTTCCATGATTAATATGCATGACTCACTGCCGAGATGGAACTGTGTACACGGACATGGTACCAACCATGTAGGCTCTACACTATGCCTACATGGATTTTATTAAATCCTGGGAATTTTTTTCTTTATTTGTGTGAGTTTGTCCATCAATTTTCTTTTCAATATTTCCTGTGATCTGAACTCTGTGGTTTACTGTGGATGTATATTCAGTATTTTCATGCTCTTTTATTATTTATTATTAAATATATTTAAAACCATTATTGTGGCTGGTCCTTGTAGAGAGCATCTAACCTTTGAGAGTACTTATATTTATTTGGTGACACTGTGTGAGCCACTCCAGAAGCCCTAGCCATCTTGGTTGACTACTATTGCAGAGTATAATTGGGCACCCTTTGCTAAGGGCCATAGAGTAGCTGATTGTGAAGAGTCTGGTGGCAATGATAATGACCTTATACTCTGGACAAGAGGGGGAACAGCAAGTACATCTGTGCCAGCCTTTCCCAGGTGTGTGTGTGTGTGTGTTCATGTGTGTGTGTGTGTGTGTGTGTGTGTGTGTGTGTGTGTGTGTGTGTGAAAAAAATAAAATCTCTCAGGATGTTTACGTCAGCTACTTGGAGCAGGGACACACAGCACTGGGTTTAGAGAAAGGGTGCTCGAGGACTTGGTTTGGACACTCAGCTGAGGACATAACCCTACAGCTGTACCACTGTGGATTATTACTGGGTGATCCACAGGGAGATAGCTATAGAGACTTCCACACCCTGGACTGAGTGTGTTCCCCTGTGTGGTCTGAAGGGCAATTATACTTGATGCAGAGAGGTCTGCATCTGGAAATACTGTATGTATCCATTTGTATTCCAAGTGCATGTCCCTCTCCAGTGTCAGTGATGGGGAATCAGGCTCCTTGATTATTGGCCCAGTGTGGGGACAATACATATTGGTGGCCGTCACATATTGGTAGCAGTGGTGGGAATCACATCATACACACCTGCTCAAGGGATATGAATCTCTTTTCCTAATTAAATATAACATGTTTAAGGGATATGTTTGTATCACATAGACTACCACTTCTGTCGAACATGAAGCAAATTATTTTCCTTATTTATTTAAATACAATTTGGATAAATGAATGGGTAACCACAAATTTACCCCTGTCCCCCATGGATAGGGGAAACATAAATGATGCAACATATCCTTGTTCTTCCCATCTCTTGGTTATTTGTATGCAAAATATAAGGGCTATAAAGTACCACTGGAATGTTAGTCTAGGCTTTCTAATATCCTCACATATCAATAGCCTATGCACTTATGACCAAGTGATGCATATCAGTTTGCTAGAAATTAAATAGGCGGTTGTTTACAGACATGCCTGGTGTGCTGTGCTATCAGACTTCATTAAATGAGTAAATAACAACAGTGAATTTGCAAAAGCTGGCTGTTTCAGTGAAAGTGGTGAAAAAAGGCAAGATTCTTTCTTACAAAATACATTTTTCTTATTGTTATTGTTGTCTGTGTTCATGCAACCAAGTATTTGAAGGGCACTTAAATGCTTCATGTGGTACAATTTTGGAATCAGTGTGATGCCTCTGATTCTAAACCAATCTTGAAGAACAAGTAGAAATTAACATATAAAGCAGTATTCACAAAGATACTCTGTACAGTATGAAAAATAAATTACATACAGCAAGGTGCACCCCCTAAGAGGTCACACATTGCAGCAAAAATGTCTTGCTTGCAAATATCAATTTACTCAGTAATGGCCTGCAATATGTCTCTACAGTTAGAGAAGTTTAGAGAACCAGACTTCTCTCCTTGAACCCAAAGTAGTTAATCTATATGTGTATGTATACTAATCAAACAACCTTTTTCACTGAGTATGAAACTGGAAGGTTTTAGTGTTTAAAATAAAGAACATAAGAATAATCCAGATATGCTCATCTCACCTCTGACTGAGTGATGCAGTGTTGAGCACTGTACTATATATGAAGTACCTCTATGCTTTTAGTTCCTCCTACCCACTCATATATGGCAGTTGTCTAATTTAATTTTATTTATTATTTATTTACATTTGTTTACCGGGTAGTGTCCACTGGACAAAAAGTCCTTTTTCAGTGGAGACCCAGGGGGAAAAGTTCCAATGAACATAGTTACACAACATATATAGAAGCATAAAAAAGCTTACAAGTTACAAGAAATGCGGGTATTACAAATAAGACAGTAAAAACATAGTGAATAGCATAAAACATAGTAAATAGGATAAAATGAAATTACAGGACAGTAAAAACATTGATACAATATAAACATTTAACAATTTACAATATTATTTTTTTTACAAAAGTAAGAAAAAATAATGACAATAATAATAATAATATTTATTGATAATAACAATTAACCTACACATAGGCCCCCACATTTTCCAAGTGTTATGCTTTTTTAATGATAGTCCACTTTTTTGTGGTCTATCTACTTGGAATGGTCATTTTATTTATGAAACATTTATCTGGTGATAAGTAGTAGTCCCGAAGTTTAAGTCACCTTGCCAATTAACTCTTCTTTTCTCTCTGTCTTTATTCTTTTTATTATGCATTGAACTCAAAACAAAATATGTTATATAATCACATGCTCATAATACATACAATGCCTAGTATATGCACAAGCCTGTTATATAAGCCATAACAATCCATAATAATATACATCCCCTAAGGCATCCCTCACATATACATAAAAACATTACATATTACTCGTTTGATCTTGCATCATAACACAGGATGGCACATGTCCCACAACTCCCTGTCTATTTTTAGTCCTGTCACTAATTACCTAACCCCCAACATTTAATTAAACCTCCATCACTAATTCCCAAAATGATTCTGCCTCAATAACTGGGACTTCTTGAATGCTTGCAGTGCTACACTCACACCTCACTACAGTAACATTCATCTCCCATCCCCTTCCTTATTTGTACATTTACCTTCTCCACGTCCATGCAATATTTTCCATCTCTGTTCCAGTTTCTTCTCCTTTCCCTTAACTCACTCCTTATGTACCATGTCGTTCTTCTCCATGTACAAGCTCCTTCTGCCATATATACTAAATGTTCCTGCCATATATACTAAATGTTCCAGTCATTTCCATACTCAAGCAATCATCTTCTTTGCCTCACCTGCTGCTAACTTCATTTCCACTTACTCTTTCTACTTCCAGTCATCACCATACAGGTCCCATCCATCAGGAATAGTTCAAGAAGCTTATTCCATTCTTGCTTTGCCTGGTCCCAAACAGATATTTCCTTTTGTGCATAACTACAACATATGCAATTGGTCTGTATTTTCAGTCCACATTTCTAGCATTCTGCCAAAGTGCCCTCCTCCATCCTTTCTTGAATATTTTAATTGGGTGTTATACCACCTTTATATCATGCAGTCATAGAAACCAACCACAGGCCCAATTTGCCTCAACACATTTGCCATTTTTCAAACTTCCTTTTATAGGATCTCCTCTTTCAGTACTCATCTTCAACAAAAAAGTATTCCAACAATTTGCTCCTATACTCCTCTGTCACGTTAGATCCAAACTGCCTATAAGTCCTCCAATCCTGCCTTTTTAAAGATTTATCTAGCTTCCAAAAATATCCTCCTCTCCTTAACCACTATCATTTCTATGCCTTCCTTCCAAATTACACTTTTACTGTTCTTTAGCCTTTTTGAACAGTCCCCTACAAAGCAAGCAATACCCTTTATTAACTCCATATTTCTTCTGTAACTGTGTGGAAGTTGACCAGGTCGCCACACCTACATCTCCCTATGATCATCAGTAGTGTGTATCCCTAGCTGTGCAACAACCTTTCTATTTCTTCTAGGATGCTCCCTCAAACCCAGTCTTCTTTATTTCTTAAATCTGTCCTTCTACCCAGATACATCCACAACATTACATCTGTATCACTGTTTATCTTCTATAAGTTCCTGCACATCCCACTTTCATCCCAGATTTCCATAAAACATTCTCCAGTGTCTCATTTTCTAATTCTGTCATCATGTGATACATTTCATTCCATCAGTCTGACTCAGCTGGTGAGTTTTGATCCACTTGTCAGATCCAAGCTGGCAAAAGTAGTGCTCCAGCATGATCTCCTCAAGCATCCCCTTCCACAGTGCACCTGTCCTCATTAAACTAGCTTCCCTCAGATCATGTTTGTTGTCATTGCATTTGGACAGCTAAGTCAGCCATCTGTGCAGCTAAGTGCTCCACTGCCTTTCTTAAAAGTTGATATTTGCTCTACAAAATTGTTGTTGCCTTTCTATTTACTTTTGATGCCATTTATGGTGGCTTTTCTTGCTGTTTAAACTTTAGATAGGTTTAGAACTGTAAGCTCCACCATCTTTGTCATTGATGTCTTCTTTCTGTCAGCTCCACTGGTCTGTGTGCATCTCTTTACAATATTTTGTGTGCTTTATATTTAATATATATATATATATATATATATATATATATATATATATATAATTGCTATTAATGCACTGATACTTATATATAAATGTATTTCAAATCGATTGGCAGGAATATCTATGGCTAAAGTATCATTGCATTAACAATGACAACAGTACATTGACACCTAACTGCACATGCTCAGAGGATTAACTCCAGAGCAGGTAAAATCCAAAATAAGTGTTTTTACCCAGAGGAAAAACATAATGCAATCCCCATGTACGGTTTTTGTATTATTAATAATGTAACTCTTCTGGATCATAGGTTTAGAATGTACATACAGTCACTTAAATGAAGATCTAGTTTTATATTTATTTTCCAAATCAGTAATAATATCACTAGCTGCTTGGTCAAACACAAATTGGTTTGTAACTGGACTATTAAAAACATTTGATGTGTTTATCCAAATGCAAGCCAAAAACGCTGCCATCAAACATAAGGTGCACCAGCATATGTATGAGGTTAGAAAAAAGAATTAAACTAATGCTTATGACAGGCATTCAATTAAGTGTACTCAGAGCAGATTTTTACTTTGGGTGTTGAAACAAGTAGATCCCAATCTCGAGGTGGGGGGGGGGGCAATGGGAGACATTGTTAGAATATCTGGAATTGTTTTGAAAGTTGAGACTTAATGGCAATGTCTCACCAGATTTTAATGACCAGATCTCCCTAGCTCTGGTCTTGAAAATGAGAGCAGCAACATTATAAGATTGATTTAAAGGATGAAATGAGCTGTTGTGACTCACATTGTTTTTGGTTTTGTATTTGGATATACAATTCAAAGTTTTTAAACATAATTAAAAGTACAAATTAAAAAAAATATATAATGTTATAAGATCTTATAACATTTAATATCATTGTTTTTGATTATTTGAATAATGTTAGGTTATTTTGATTGATTTTTTTATTTCTAATTCATATACGTGTATTTTATTTTTATTTGTGTTAATACAACAGGGAATCAGTGACCTGATCGTTTAAGCTCATTGGAAGGAATGTAGTAGGAAGTGATGCAGTATCTAGTTTTGATGAATTGTCTAAAATTTTGTATATATATTGCCTTTTAGAAATATGTTTATTATTTTGATGAAGTCTTACCTTAAGATGAAAGTGCTAAATAAATCTAATAAATGTTGTCTTATTTTACATTCTTCAGAGACTTGACTCTTCAGAATCTTGAATCTGCTAGATAAGATTCAAGCTGTAAAGAAAAAAACTGGTTTCAATCTATATTGACAATGATAGCCGTAATATTTCCACCACAGAAGAAAAAACAGTCAAGCGATTAGTTCTGTCAGTTTTTGTTGCACTTTGTTGTTTCCTTTGTGTTCTAAACATAACATCCTATTCAATAAAATTATACTTTGGTAAATGTATACCTATTTTGCCTATTTTATACATGTAATTTGCATAATACAGTACATAAAAAAGGTGGATTTTCTTAACCCCCCCCAAAAAAAAAGACAGGTTGAAGGGCTGCCACAATATGACAAAAGTGAGTTGTTTAGAACTTAGTTGCAATAATACGTAATTACTCTTTTATGATGGCAGAAAAGTGAATTTCAGTCCTTTGCACTGGTTGCAGGTATGGTTTGTCCTGCAAAAATCTCACTTTTTCTTAAAAGGTGTTCTACTTTCATAACTGAAAATGTGGCAACCGTACCCAGTGATGCATTTGCCTTTGGGTGCCATTGCAGATGCATTTTCTTGTGGTTATTAGTTTTGGTTTGTGCTTCTGTTTTCCAACTTTTTCTGGTTATTTGTTGATAGAAGACTTTGACAGAAAGGATGGACAGTGCCAGCACTTGAAACATTCATTAATATAACTAAAGGTATCCAAGAAATAGACTTTGGTGGAGACCCTAAAGAGTGAGAATAACAGTATCACTTATCAGACTACCCATTATCAGTTTCCTAAATGTAAGGATAATTAATTTGTACAATATAATAATCATTCCTTTTTTATGAAAATCTGTATTTTCTTTCTTTCTTTTCTTTTTGCCCTCATGAACCTTGGTAAACAACTGCAAAAGTTCATATCTTTGCATTGTATCCACATAGACTGTCATTAGCTTAACAAAGGGACAGACATAGACCTATGCAGTTTCTGCACAGTATTAAAATATTATCTAACAAAGGTCTTATAATTAAAGAAAGGCTATATCAAGACAGAGGCCAAATTAGAATTAGATGCAGAAGACCTAGATCGATTAAACTCTGGTGAAGCACTAGGCTCATAAATTACTGAAATCTCTGAGCCTAGCATGACCTCATGGCATACCAATATGGGTATCATTGAAGGTGCAGATAAAGTTGTACTTTTTGACATTATCAAAGTTGCTAAGGAAAACCTTGGTATTTTTGTTTATGCCTGCATAGCCCTGTTAGAAGGAATTGTTTGAATAATGACGTCCTCGTCAGAACTATTGTTAGAATTAAGGATTTTCCAGTTTTTAGCTGTTTTATACCTGGTTTGGAGATCCAACATTGTTGTGTTTAACGACCATATCCTTCTTCTCCTGTTTCATATTGAAGTCCTTACCAGTCATTATATAAAATTATGAGTAAAAAAGCAAAAATGTTTAAAAAAATAAAAAACGTTGCTAACATGATTGTGGCATTGAAAATGGGTAATAGCTTACCACTGTCAAACTATGCAATTTTATGATGACTGAATATCTTGTAGGAAAGAACAAATTGTTGGTGTGAAATTATTCAGACAATGATGCAGAATAAGAATCCCTAAAATACTGGCTATATATCAATGCTTTGTACATGGGCTCACCATGAGTAATCGTATTTCATTTAATTGATATGCAGTTATCAAACCCAAAACAGCTAAATCCTTGGGAGGTCACTAGTCAAAATGGCAACACTCCCAAGAATGACAAACAGAAAAACATTTTTGCAGGGGGAAATGGGGGCAGGCCTTCACATCCTCAAACTATATGTGTACTAAGACCAAAATTGAATAAACTTGGAAAAGACGGAGGAAGCAAGAAAAAAAATCAACACTTGCTTTCTTGCACTTCTCCAATTATGGCTGCCATGACAGGGCACTGCCGGTCTTTTAGGTTTGAAGTCCTGAGCATTGATCAAGTCTCTGGTGAGAAACAGTAGTGCTCTCCTTGTGAACTAATGAAGGTTCCATGGAATGCTGGCACAAGACCAGTGTAGTTTTCACTGGGAAATAAGAACTGCTGATAAAACTCTGATCAAGTTAGAAAAGCATAGAAGGTAGGTCAATGCAAATGTTATGACTCCTTGAAACAGTGACCTTTTCCAAAAAGATCTTGTATGAACATGGAGTAGAATATATGGATCTTTAGTGCAAATCAAGAATAAAATATACAGAAGTAATGTAAGGAATTATTATGAAAGTACTTCCCTCTAGTAATGGCCAAATCATGAACAGAAGAAAACACAACTCTGTAGGATATGCAGCATTTTATGGATAGTCACAGCTGTGGCTTGTAACTAAACCATACCATGAAGGTGTGTATACCGACCCATTTTGCTGAGAAATGATACTTTAACTAATATGCATGTTTGTGAGTCTTCCTCTGCCTCTTGTTTTGAAAGTTACTTGTGTATTATCTCTGCTGTGACATCCTAATACCAACTATATTATAAAGACAACAAGCACCACAGCATCACACTGGCTATCATGAGCTGTTATAATAATCTGCCACATCAGCCTGTAGAACCAGCTAACATGTGAGGTACACAATAGGGCACTGGCAATACATATGTTCATGTGCTACACTTGCAATGTGTCACCCCTGAAAAGGGACACATGTCCAGTGGGCTTACCTGGTTAATAAATAAAACATGACTTATACTGGTAATGGCATACAGCCCTAGTACAGTAACAAATGATTAATCTATATATATATATATATATATATATATATATATATATATACATGCTACTGTTCATGGTCTATAACTATAATATAAGGTTGGTTGTCCATAAATTCCAGAACTATCCAGTGACTTCAGTGGAAGTAATAGTCACAAAAAACAATAAAAGCATTTGTCCAAGGAATTTGGAAATAGTGATCACCTATGAGATTGCTGAAAATGTACATTCAATCTTGGTTAATATGACACCCTCTGGCAATTAGTGCAACGAAATAAATGGCTAACAATTTTCATTTTGTAATTTCAGACTGTTACTCCTCACAGTCTCTATTTGCTTATTGTGTCACTCAGCATGTCACTTAACAAAGCAGTGTTTCTGACTTACCCTTGAAAATATGCGGTTGTGTTTAGTGAGTTTTCCAACTTAAAAATAAATAAGATAAGTGATACTAGCCCTTTCTAATACAAAACAGGCATTACAGATGTGATCTGATATGTTACTGGCCTGCAGCAGAGTCTTGTTTAGTTTCATTTGCCAATGATAGCACATCCATTTTTTATGTTTGCCTGGCTTTAAACATCTGCATTTTATCCGTAGCTTAAGCTCCTAACCTCCCTCCTTATCCTTTAGGTAAGGTGAACAAGAAGTGAACAGTTGGACAGCTGGAATATTGTGCAGATTAGTGATGAGGAATATCAGATAATTAAAGTTTGACAAAGAATTGAACAAATCTGTGAATGCATTCTAGTTTTAATTTAAAAGTTATGTATTTATATTTTAAAATACTATTGGGTATGTAAAGTTAGTGTAAAAGAGAAGTAATCTTTATGGTGTTGTCAGCCTCCTAGTACAGTGCATGCAATTATTTTTATTGATTTGATAAATGCGAACGGTGTGGGCAGATGAAATATTCAAAAGTATAGCAATTCATATGCACAAGCAGGCTTAATTAATAACTTACACAGAGAAGTAGGGCAACATGGCTCATAAATATGCTTGTGACTCCTGATAATTTGAGATTATTCTGAACCAAAGTCCTGTATGTCAGATATGTACCTAAAATAATTTCATGACGATACTAAGGAGAAAGCACAGCAGCCTTCACTCTAAGAATCTTGACCTAGAAACAACCTGCATGCACTTAGATTACAATTTCTGGTTATTTTGACTTTAGAGACATAAAATAATCTGTGCTGCACTGTATGTAGAGTGATTCATTTCTCAAGTTCCAGTATATTTTTGACATTTGCAACAAATGCACAAATGTTTTAACCCTGTATTTTAGATATCCAGGATTACTATCGTACCCAAATACTGATAGATCTAGTTGGTGAGAGATGAGACTGAGCTATTTCTTGTCCCAGAAAAAAAAGGTGGCAGAGTTTCATTTCAAGACTGCCACGTGGGGAAGGTCCAGTAATAAGACTGGCACTTGTCCCTTTCTGAGGAGGGTAGTCCTTATATGTGCAGTTGTGTCATGTGAGAAAACATGAAAAAATGGTGAATGTCTGAGATTTTAGGATAAAAATGTTACGATGCCTTTTACCTTGCACCTAGCTGCTGCTTTGACGCTGCGCATCGCGCTCGCTGGCTTTCAGATAAGAAATTATTATCTCTGTTTACTATTTTTTTTAAAAAAAAACTAAAAAAATCTAGTTTTTAAGAGTAATAGTAAAGTGTGTGAGTGGGTTTAGATTTGGGTTTCCTTTAGATAGGTTACTTAGTTTAAACCATAGGGTACAGAGTTTTTTGCCTACCACCCCCTACTTGAATACTTTGGCTAAGAAATTGTTGTAGTCTGGAAACTGATGGATATCCCTATCTCCCAACTTATCTCTCTCTCTCTTGATGTGAGACTTGAAGGACCTGCCACTATCTCCACCTGTTCCTCCTCCTCTCCCTGTCCTGTCCCGGGCGGGAGAAGAAGCTGACCTGATGATTGTTTAGGAGCCGATTGCCAGAACCCCGTTTTTCTCGGTCGGCACCGTTTGCTCGACTCCATCCGATCGACTCTCCCTCGCCCTCCATCGGCTCGATTGATCCGTCCTCGAGAATCGTGCCTTGCCTTCCTGTTTCGGGGATTCTTCCCATTTCCAGAGGTGACTGGCAAGCCCTCCCCCCCTTCTGAGGATGAGAGTTTTTGCTGAAGGCATTTGGTGCCCGTCCTTCCTAGGACCATGGACAAGATGGGAAGCACATTTTTTTTTTTCAGCTTTTTTCTCCATCGCCCTGAACTAATTTGACTCTTTTTACACGTTTACAGAGGATCTAGTCAGATTGTGAACTCGCCCATGAGGCTGAGGGATAACCTCCTTGGCACTTTTCAGCACTCCTGAGAGGAGGCCCGACTGTCCTGCTCTGGAGGCAGTCGGGTCGCTTAGCTTTATACCCTCAGGCCGTCTGCCACCACCAGGCGTCAACTGATACAAGCAGGGATTACACCCCCAGGGGCGCAGTGGCGATTTGCCCCCGGTCTCCTATATACTTTCCTCCATTTCGAAAGCAAACAACCTTCAGAGGACTATTATTCTCATTGCCCGTTCTGGCCTCGTCAAATTTGCAGTAAGTGGAAATTTTTGTCTTCTGGGCGAGTCACATCAGTTGGACCCCACTCTAATAAATTGAGTATATGTTGCACAAACTAGACGCCCATAGACAACTCAGATTTGCTTTTGCTGACAGCAGAAAGGGTCTTGCAGTTCTGAAACAAACTCTTTAAACCACATACATTTATATCTCATTACAAAGTGGACAGGGTTTCTTATGTCCACCATTACCACCATGTGGAGTGTTCATCTCGCTTGGTTATTACACTCTCCACCCTTCCCACCCTTATTACTATCATATTCTGGGTATGTTTGTATATTTTCCTGTAATAGTTGCATAAAGTCAATTATTTTGCATCTGAAACACCTTAATATTGTTCAAAACAATAGAAACCACTCAAATTCTACAAGAAAGTGCTTTTATTGGTACTTAGATATTATTGCAACCAGGTTCTAAATGACTCACTCTGCAGCTGTGCATGGTAGGGATGGGTAAACAGCATGACTGTAAGGAAAACTGCTATTTTCTTATGGTGTGAGCTGGATATAAATGGTTTGCGGATAGTAGTCAAAGTACCACATTTAAACATGAAAGCCCGACTGATTTTTTTCCCCCTTCTAATGTCGTACAGGCACTTGGAGGTTTGAGACTAGGATGGATGTTGAGCGTATCGGGCTTTGTGGTTTAAAAACACATCCTTTTTGCTCATTACTGTAGTTACATTGAATTATTTTTGTTGTATATAATTGACATTGAATTATTTTCTAGCATATTAGTTTCTTTGCTATCCTTGCACTCAAAACATTGGAGCAGCTGGGTTGCTGAATTTATTCATCTGCTCGCTGCAGTAAAAGACCTGGCACGCAATTACGGCTTGGAAAACGCATGACTGTTTCTTCTTCTGTGGTGGAAATCTTACGGCTATTGCTGTGAACATAGATTCAAAACAGTCTTTTTTCTTTTCAGCTTGAGCTTCATGCCAAATGTATTCTGCTAGGTAAGATTCAAGCTGTAAAGAAAAAAGACTGGTTTCAATCTATATCGACAATGACAGAATGACAGCCGTAATATTTCCACCACAGAAGAAAAAACAGTCAAGCGATTAGTTCCATCAGTTTTCATTGCACTTTGTTGTTTCCTTTGTGTTCTAAACATAACATCCTATTCAATAAAATTATACTTTGGTAAATGTATACCTGTTTTGCCTATTTTATACATGTAATTTGCATAATACAGTACATAAAAAATGTAGATTTTCTTAGCCCCCCCCTCCCCCCAAAAAAAAGACAGGTTGAAGGTAGAGTTGCCACCTGTCCAACTTTGCGAGGGACAGTCCCTCTTTGTGCAGTTGTGTCCTGACAAAAAATTTAAAAAATGGCAAATGTCCTGAGATTTTAGGACAACATTTTATGTAATAGTTACATAAAACAGTTATTCTGTATCTAAAATACCTAAATGTTATAAGAAACAGAATAAGCAACTAAAATGCTACAATAATAAGCTTTTATTTAGGCAAAAATTTAAGTTATATCCTTTGTACTGACCGTGGGTATGTGTCGGCCTGTAAAATCTGATGTTTGTACCAAAAATGTCCCACTTTGGCCATTTGAAAAGGTGGCAACCCTAGTTGAAGGGCTGCCACAATATGTCAAAAGTGAGTTGTTTAGAACTTAGTTGCAATAATACGTAAGTACCCTTTTATTTTGGCAGAAAAGTGAAGTTCAGTCCTTTGCACTGGTTGCAGGTATGGTTTGTCCTGCAAAAATCTCATTTTTCTTAAAAGGTGTTCCACTTTCATAACTGAAAATGTGGCAGCCGTACCCAGTGATATATTTGCAATGCACGGGTACACAGAGAGCACAAGCTCAGCAAAGTAAACAAAAGTATCACAGACATGCACGGAGTGTGTGCAGAGGCATATACTTGCTCAGGCTGGGCAGAGAGGGCATTACACTGTTTACTAGCCAAGAGAAGGAAGAAGTAAAGCAGTTTAAAATCCCCTACTTTCTGATGGCTATGTATAACATTTGTCCGTCAGTCCTGACAATTTCAAATGATAGGGGTGAGGGGAGGTGAAACAAATAATTATACTGGCTGTCAGGAGCTTGATAGTTATGAGGGAGATGGTAAAACATATTTAGATACCAGAGTTTTGTAACATGATACAATGTCTATTTTATTATACACTGACATTTGACTCTGGCAATTATAGATGTTAGCTGGCATTCATGGGCAGGATTGTAGCCAGAAAATATAATTTTGTAGTAAAAAATCTGATATTCTTGCCATTCCAACCTGATTTGCATTTAAAAGTGTACACATTTCTCCAGATGTTTTCCCTATGTGATTAATAAATGTGCGCATATTTTTTAGCTGTTGTGTCCTACAGCTATAACAAAGGTTACTTTTAGATGAGTATTCCTATTGCTAAGCAGGTTGTGTATAGCTCTAAGTGGCATGCATTAAGAGAGTTCTAGAAATATGCTGGCCTCAATAAGCCACAATATTTCTGAGAAATATTCAGGATGTAATTACTATTCAGACTATAATAAATATACCTGTCTACACTGTTATTCATGAGTGCCAGAAACTCTGAAGCATTGCTTGATGCAGAAATATTGTACAGTGTCATTGTGAATGCGGGTAGCTTTTCTAAAGTGTTTCACACAGCATGATATATAAACTCTAAAGAAAGATATCAAGTCATAATAAATCAGACATGGATGGCCTCTGTATAGGGTTTCTTATGGTATGCAAAGAATGAGTCTTTTGTATGTACTGTTTACAGAGATATGAAGAAGGGCACAGTGTTTTCCAAAAGCTTACCTTTTGCCTTATTTTATATTTTTAAAGTGTTAAAGTTATATCAGTTCTTGAGTATGTACCAAACAGTTATTCAAGGCATTTGGCCTGCTTAGAAACTGCAGGCATGGTGAAATATAGGACACAACATACTGACTCTGTATGGAGACTTCAGTGTTCGTGTGGGGAAAGATGGAGGTGCCAGGAAGGATGTGCTAGGATGAAATGAAACTTCTTGCCTTATACATATCTATTTGCTGGATTGTTCTTCTACTCCTGTAGTATTTATGGACTGTCCATACCAAACACACTGTTCAAAGACAGTAGTACTCACAAGTGCACATGGTACCAGAAAACCTTGGCCTAGAGATTATTGAACCACTCTGTAGTCATATCATCAGACCTGAGGCCATGCCTTCTGCACACTTGGATTACGAGAGGTGCTGATTTGTCATCTGCTCATCTCTTGGTGATACCCTAGGTTAGATGGCCAGGGCAGCAGTTTGGCAGACATAAAAAACAGAGTGTTATGAGGGTCTCCTGAGAATGAGAATGGGATGACTTCAGTTGCCACCACAAGAAGATTGTCTTCTATATAGCTATGAAGGTGCAAGACATGGAATCTGCATGTTCCCTATTCAAAACATCATTAGCCGAGGCAACAGCAAAGAGTTGTGACTAAAATTTAGTCAGTGTTTATCATTTCAGCAACCCACTGTGATAGATGCCAGCAGTGAGGGAAACTATCTAGTTAAACACAAAGTCCTATAATGCAGTGCTAGTGGGGATAGGTCTTTGGATTTGCATATTAGATATAGACAGGCTATGAAGCCAAAAACTGTTGCAGCTGACTTAGTAAAGGCCCAAGGAGTTTGGCAAATCCATAGAAAATGACTTTCAGATGGTATCACAAAGGTTCTAGCAAAAGCTGAGGTGTGGCATATAGTGATAAAGCTCTGAATATGGCCCAGATGGCTCAGGTTCATTTAGAGGCTTAGGCATCTAAGGGGCAGCAGGGGAAGGATGGACGTGCCTGTCCTGGGGACCAGGGCTTACACCTGGATGCTCCTCAGGTTACATCCCTGATGGAAGCTGCAGACAGATATGGGGGCATTGTCTAAAGTGGGAATAGGTAGGGGAAATGGCTGAATCGTCATGGACATGGGAAGGTACACTGCACCTCTTCATTACACAGCTACCCATTGGACACATACAGGCATTTGCAAGGGAAATGGGGAAGTTAGGACTTAACTTAAAAATACCCCTCAGCAGCAATATGATGCGATACCAGGATACCTCGATAGCCTTACCATCCCTGAGCTGGGTCAGAATAAGTATGGGAGGAACAGGATAGCACAGTAGACAAATTGGATGAGGAGAGGCATTGTTGTCAGCCAATAATCAGCTGTGGAGGTGAAAAGGAATGCAGAATAACAGAGTTTCTGGCAAAACCATCTTCTGTCTCAGATGGGAAAATAGAAAAATACTAGGCAGGTGATCCTAAGAATCATAAAATGCCTAGCCATATTCTCCTTTAAGTTGACACATTGAAAAGGTTGTACCTTCCTTTTCAAGCTCTTAATAGTGTTCAACTTCAATTTTGAGGAATACTGTATGATAACCCTGGTGTAAATTTGAGTTTAACCATCCAGTCTTCAGGACTTACCTTATAAATTAGTTAAAGGAGTACTTTGTTTGACCTGTAGTGGTAACATTCCATAGGCTGACATTACACTGAGTTATGGAACAATCTTTTCAGTGAGTCTTGTTTATTTGTTGTTTGTAGATTTAATTCCTTAGTACAGGGGTTTGTAGAACCACTGGCAGTGAAAGAGGACGTCAGATAGGACTGGATCTTTCATGGCTAAAATAGAGAGAAAATGTCATTTTACAGCAGTCTGTAGGCTACTAAAACTAAGGAAAGATATGACAATCTATCAAGGTAACTAGAGACACTGAGGCCTTTTAATTAAGGGATTGAGGCCTTTTAATTTTATTGGTGTCAATGAAGTCCTTGTGTATATGTGGACAGGCAACTGAAGGGGTTACTGGGGAAAATATTTCATTTTGGTGTCAATAAAGTTTCCATGCATACATGGGCAAACTACTTATGGGGTCATTGGGAAGAATGTTTCATTTTGGTGTCAATAAAGTTTCCATGCATACATGGGCAAACTACTTATGGGGTCATTGGGAAGAATGTTTCATTTTAGTGTCAGTGGTTCCCTCTTTGTGATCTTATTTTTTATTGTGAATTTTCCCATATCTGGATGCCTTTGCCTGTATTTCTCTTTGGGTCTACATCAGAACATCGAAGTATTAAAACTTTGAATGTTATGATATTGAACACTATTCAGTGAACGCTAAAAACAGCGAAGCTGCAGAACAGCTAATTCTTTCCTTGGGAAAGAATTCGGTTGGCCGTTTCTGTGGCTTCGCTATTCTTAGCACTATGGTGGAAAGTTACGGGTTGGGTTCAGGTAAGTGTGAGATTGTTTGTACATTAGGGTTAGGGGTGGGTTAAGTGAGTTAGGGTTAGGGTGTGGGTTAGGCGTGTGTGCGATAGTGACAGACTTTAGGGTTGGGGCGGTTTAAGTGAGTTAGGGTTAGGGCGCAGGTTAGGTGACTGTGCGATAGTGGTGGACCTTAGGGCTAGGGTTTGGGTTAAGGTAAGTGGGTAGATAGTAGTGTATGTTTAGTTTAGTGTAGCATTAAATGTAGGAATTTAAGTGTATGTGTGTGGTTGCTGTTTGTTTGATGTGCTTGTGTTGTGTGTATGTGTTTCGGAGCAGCGAATTTTCTCCATGGGAAAAAATTTGCTGTTCTGAATGTTCGATATTTTCATGTTTAGATGTTTTGGGGCTGATGAAATAGCGTTCACTATTTTCATCTTTCGATAATGTGATATAAACACTTTCTCTTTGAGTATCTTGGAGGCTGCCTTTTATGGTTGATTAATTTAGCTTTCTTCTCCCCTGCATAAATATTGCGCCATATCCGATCTCTCTTTCTTTCCCATGTCCATAGTTCTTTTTTATACCTTTCAAAAGTGTCTAGATTTTCTTTATATTTTTGCACTTCCTCAGTTGCTTCTTTATGCAAAAGGCCCAAAGTTTCTTGGTCTATATAATGTTTTTTTTTTCATAAATCTGTTGTATTAATGAACAGAAATTTTTATTTGAAACTTCTGACAGTTTTTCTTGTGGAAGTATTTTTCTTTCCTCTAATTTTACCTCTTAATCTTTTTGTATATCTCCTGTCTGGAAATTGTGGGCTTCTTGTATAATAGTAACAATACATCATTTTTTTCTTATCTTCAGTAGTCCACTCAATCGTTTTTATGGCTCTTTTTTGGCTTATCAGTTTTTCTAATTTTTGTGAACTGGTACATCCTTCTACAACGGGGAGGGGGGGACATCCTCCCCCTTGGACCTGGCCTATCCCCATTGTAGGAATGTTTCCATGTCTTGAGGATTCTGCGCTGTTATTTTTTCTATTCCTGGCACCAGTGCGCCTATCAGGATTGGGCACTTTTTTTATTCTGGGTTTTGTGCACCTAGCTATCTTTTTTATTTTTTAACCTACTTCTGCACATGATATATGCTATATAAAATATCAGTGTTGTCGTGGTGAGATTTTGTGAAAAACAGGATCCACCTTTTAAAATTAAAAATTCCTGACCACAATTTTAAATTTATGGTTATTGATCATGTTTGCCAAGACATCAGAGGTGGCCCAGTACAATTTAGACTAGAAGAATATGAGTTATATTGGCAGATAAGACTTAATGCGTACCATTTTCCTGGTTTAAATGAACACTGCTCTATTTCAAGTGTCCTTAAATTATTGAGTTTGAAAAGATGATTGCCTTTTGTCAACATTCTCGGATTACAATGTTGATGTTTTTGTATTAATATAGACAATATTTTTAGTCTATACATAACATTTTATCGAATTTCAACTTGTCAGTTGTTGATGATTTGTTATATCCTTAGATATTTATAAATACAGGTCCAGTATATGTTTTTTACATTTAGTTTTTGATTAACTATGGCATTACTGTTGTGCTCAGGTTTTTGAACTTGGCTATATTTGACTTTAAATGTAGTTGCATTGCTTAATTGTTTTTAATTGTTAACAGCATTCCTTACTTGTCCTGTGTTATTTAAATAAGACTACTTTTTACACTGCATTATTGTCTGAGGAAGTTTGCCTAAGAAGGCAAACGAAAAGCGCTTCACATTATTAAAACATTTGTCTTAGTAGCTCGGACTGACGTTTTCGTCATTTCAGCTTTTTGTTTTTTAGTTTTTATATTTCCTTGTTTATGAAGCCCCCCACTTAATTAGTGTTTTAAAGTTTGTATTTTATTTTATAGCCACGTGAATTTTTTCCCAAGGAAAAACTTTGAGGACGTGGCTGTTTGCAGTTTTTCGCTGTATATGTGTCAATTATTATGTGTTCGAAGAAGAGATTCTTCGATCACATAATTTAGACCCGACTTTATCTACCCCTCTATAGACTGGAGAATGTATACTGTCTCTATCTCCCAGGCAAAACATTTCTTGGACTTTATCAACACAAACACCCTGGACCAGATAGTGCAAACTCCAACCAGAGGATCAAACATATTGGCCCTAGTACTCACCAACAGAGCATTGCATCTTCCCTCTCCCATGTCACTTCCTCATTGATGATGTCAGACCACAAAAGTGTCACCCTTGAAATAAAAATCAACCCAGAAAACCCAACTAAGTACTATTCTAAAACAAACTACATCCTATTAAGTGACAGTTTCTCAAAATTCACGGCTCTCCCAAACCCCAAGAACACAGCTACCTATGCAGAATTATTTACTGAAACCCTGTACAAACATGTAAATGGCTGTACTGAGGCTGCCATACCTACCAGAAGTAAGCTCAGATCTAACACCAAAAACAAACCCCACAGGTTGAATCCTTGCCATAACAGGGTATATAACAAAAGAAAAAAGCCATGGCCAAACTCAGAAAAAACTACTCTCATAGAGACAAAAGCCCTCTGATTTAACTAAACAAGAAACTAAGAGGTCTAATTAAGTCCAACAAGGCCATGTGCAAAGTCAGGATAGCCTCCTAGTCTATAGACAATCACAAGGCCTTCTTCAGCTATGTCAGGAACCTTAAAGTTATAACTCAGCAGTGTGCAGAATTGGTGATAAATGGCAGAACCTTCACAGATTAGGGTGAGATAGCAACTGAACTAGGTGATAAATTTAGCTCTAACTTTACCCCCATTACCCCCTGTGAAATCTGTTCTAGCACATCCACCCAACTATCAAAAATGACCAGGTCCTGTTAGCGCTCACTAAGGCCAAAAACACTGCTTCAGTGGGCCCAGACAATATCTCCAGTTGTCTCTTAAATAGTGCCTTTTAGATAGTCTAATACGTGACTTAGCAGGACCATTTGAGGCACTCATCAGTTACAGTCTCAAAACACGTTACGTGTCAGGTGAATGGAAGGCCGTAACAGTCATTTCTCTTCATAAGGATGGTACATCAGTTGACCCTGGAAACTACAGACCCATCAGTCTGACAAGCCTTATATGCAAGCCATGGAACAAATTATCATGGAAATGATCAACAGTGACACTGGCAACATGCAACCACTTGACCCATCCCAGTTTGACTTTGTTAACAGAATGTCATGACTACTCTTTGAGAGGGTCGCCAAGCAGTGAATGAGGGGAAAATGGTGCATGCCTCCTTCCTTGGCCTGTCTAAGTTGTTAGATACAATACTCCACTCAGGTATTGTTGACAAACTCCTGCAACTAGGCATGGATCCCTACATAACTCACTGGATTGCTGGCTGGCTCACAAATAGGATCCAAGAAGTTAGGTTCAGTGACTGTCCACCTCAGCCAGGAGACCGGTCAACAAAAGAGTGTTCCAGGGCTCTGTGTTGGCCCCAGTCCTGTCTGCCATCTATATCTCAGAACTCAAGGTTAATGTTAAAGCCCTCTGGCTTACCAAGTTTGCAGATGACTGTAAATTAGGAGCTATATAGATTCCCTCCATGACATCAACATCCTACAAGAGTATCTAACACAAACAAATGACTGGTGTCAAAGCCATGGATTAAAACTCAATGTGAAGAAATGCATTATAGTGCCCTTTTTTTGAAATTGTCTACCCAAGCTAATTATGACCGATAAAACACCTCTAAGCTGAGCTGATAAGGATTTGAGAACATATGTAGATAGTAATCTTATCTTTGACAAACATGTATTCAAGAAGATAAGAAATCATTCTGTGTTGCCCAACTCTTAAGCAAGGATATGGCATCAGGGTGCAAGGAAGTTATAGTACCTCTCTTCTTAGCCTTATCAAACCCATCATTGAATACAATAATCCTTTTGGTATGCACCTAACCCAGCACTTGCAACAGCTGTAATGCCCTCAAAACATAGTCAGAGTACTCTCTACAGCCGAGTGATGTCTCCAGGCGTTTCTGCAGTTACCTCCTACTGTGCCTCTAGGCGTCAAATATTGCCTGTTCATATTTGCATTAATAATTCTAAAACCATGCTACATACAAGGTGTCAGAATATTTTATCTTGAAGCATACATGATGGCAAACACAACTGTATTGATATACGACCTTTGTCAATTAGTATTTGTTAGAATTGTAAGGTGATAACTTCAGTTGTAAAGGGTAAAGCCACACCCACTTGGAGTTAAAGGTACACACTCAAAAGAGCTGTACTGGAGGGAATGAGTTAAAGGAGGGCAAGATGAGATAGACTGGGAGAGAATTTGAGGAAGATGACATTATACTTAAATACTAGGCATTCTGTCTGCTGACTATAAATGCCCAACAAATAACCAGATAGTGACCAAAGGTGGGAATCAAACCCTGTACCTTGGGCTTATATGCCAACCTCCAGGTCCTTCATCATCCTTCTAAAGTTGGACTGTGTATTGCTTAGAAGAACATAGACAAACCCTGGGATTCAATAAACTCCATGTAGAAGACTATACAGAGTTTATGTGTTTGCACCGTGAGCAGCAGCGCTAATTACATATTCATGCTGTGCACCACTTGTAAACAAGCAAGGTTTTGCTGCTGGCAACAGTGTTGCTGGCCAGAAAACCATGTAAGTCAACATGGATAGCAAATCTGTGTACCTCAGAGCAAACTAGGTTAGCAGCATTGCATGGAATGCCACAGTGATTACCAGGGTTTAACACATAGTAATGTATATGGTCCAAACACCGTACAGGACAGTGTATGCAGTGCAGAGTATTGTGAAATCCCATTCCAGGCATTCTGTGCAAAAGAATGAACACAGGGAAAGAGGACAGGGGAAACATTCTAATGTACATCAGATGTGGGCATATCAGTGGAAGACAGTGGTAGGAGGTACACTAATCCCATATCAATATGGTACAGTATGGACTGCACATTGAAATTGTATATTATGTGACTGTCACACAAGGTGACATAACAATGGAGAAGATGTCTTTGTGAGATAAGCATCCTGAAATGAATAATGCAGAGGACCTCTATCAGGGATGTTATATACAATTTGAGTTGGATGCATATTGTGAAGCTGGGCAAACTGATTTGCCTGAATATGAGTGTAATGTCAGCAGAGATCTCCAACAAGTGGGACACAGTTACAGGCTTATGGACAACATTAAAAGAAGCAGTCACAATCATGGACAGTATCAGAATAATACCACCAGTAATCCAATGTCTCTGACACATATGTGATTTTGAGTGATCACAGATGGTTCTGCACAAACACACATGTACAGCTATCATGACATGTCAGCAATCTATGAGGGTAATCAAGCATACCATCCTGACACTGTAACATCTGCTGGAGGTGTTAGGAGGGACACTGCTATACCTGTATGTGACATTAGGATCACTACAGGCTAGTTGACTGGTGTGCATGACAGATAAAAATGGCACAATCCAGACTGTCACTAGTGTTACCCATGTCATCAATATTATCAGACAGCTATGTATGTACTGTGTGTATCACCAGAACAGGTCTCGCACATGCATCTGGTGTAATATCTTGATGGGTGTTACCATCAGACAGTAATGTTTATGCAACAAAAAGGATACTTAGGTATGTCCAATAAGATTTGTGGTAGCTCACTGTAACAAAAGTGGTACACTTCAGCTACACATCAATGGAAGATGTGTACATGAAGAAGAGTGCATTGTACTCAGTTACTGGTGTGATGAAGGCTGTGAACTATCAAGTTATTATGGCCTTTGATGTGGATTTCCTTCACATACTCAGTAGTTGTGTTACATATGAACAACCAGATCAATAAGATCTACAAGAGAGTAGTCAGCACTGTGGTCACATGCTGGAGGACGTTCCACATACCATCTAACCAAGGACACCGGTGACATGCCAGTTGGTCTGCTTATCGGGTATGATGTCTGTATTATCCTTGAGCTGTGCATTTGTTTTCATAACATAACAAATCCCCCATGTTTTGTTTCATCACATGTTTTGTCATGGCTATGTCATCAGTCTGTGGTGTGTGCTGATACTGTCTATATTATACTAATATCACAGTTGGAGTCAATGATTTCCCACAATCTGAAGTCCTTCAGACAGCTGTTTGGACACAGGATGTATATGTCATTTGTGATGTCTGTGAATGGACTGGAAGGGGCCTAGCAGACAGCCCTGATGTATGGACCTAATCACTGGACCTGAGATATAGTTCACTTCACACATTTTGACATATTTAACTCATTACATCCGAGTGACACTTACAGGTGCATCTGCAGTTACTCCTACTGATGCCTCAAGGTGTCAAATATTGCTTGTTCATATTTGCATCAATAATTCCATAAACATGTCATGTACAAGGATTAAAAAGTTTTCATCTTAAAGATTACACAATAGCAGACTCAACTGCATTAATATTTGACCATTGTCTAGTGCAGCAGAATAGACATTAACTGCTGTTTTTATGAAATTAATTGATATAGATATAATTTTAACATTTTTTCTAAATATTTCATCAACTAAGTAACCCAGACAGAACTCCTTATCTCAAATGATAGTTCTCAGCTAGATAAATAAAATGCTGCTGGCTCTACATGTGCAACTTGAGTGGCTGCTTAGATATTTTAAGTTGTTTACAAAATATTACAAGTGTAATAGTTATTGACTTTACTGTGACTTATACTAAATAAAACCACACTGGTTGCCAGAATGTCACCAATGAGTGACTGTAATACTCCAAATGTCACAAAAAACACTTTTATTACATCCAAGGAACTGATACGTTAAGCACTTTCACCCTGCAAAATTGGGCTTCATCAGAACATATTACTAATGGAATACTGTAGTTTAAATACAAAACTTGGTGCCAAAAGTTCCCTTAAAGACATATACACATAAATGTAGTGCATTAAAACATTGTTTATGAAATTATTATAAATAGTATGTATAAAAACTAACTACTCATATATGTATACAATATAAACAATATAAAATGCAAATACATTCTATGCCCCAAACTGCTATAATAACCTACTTAGGATTGTATTAATTTAAATACTAATGTGAACAAACTGAGCTCAATAATACATTATAATAAGTAAAAATTATTAAAAATTCATAATAAAAATTCATATTAAAAATGAGCTTAGACTATTAAAATGTGTGCACATGAGTCCCATAATTAAGTATAAATATATACCTACAATAATAATATATAAACTATAAATCATTAATGTTGAGTTATAAGATGTACCTTTAAAAATAAATAATTTGGTCTTGCATATAATAATAAAAGCATCAAAATAATGTCTACAGGTATATTGTCTTTTGAACTACCATAATTTGTGTATGAGTGTAAACAGAATTACAGAAAAACAGGACAACTTATGGTGGATGACATCATTACTGAATGTTGGAGAGAAGATGGTGGGAGGCTTGCATGAAATGGATGTGTAGGCTTGTGGAAGTGTCAAAATACTGTTAATGCATGTAAATGGAGTAGCAACTGTCAGATACAGTTATGCTCTTCTGGCTGGATAGACACACACACACACACACACACACACACACACACACACACACACACACACACACACACTCACTCACTGACTGCAGTTAGACTAGAACCCCTATCGAAGTAAATTACACCAACTAGAGAATGTTGTATTTAAGGCAAGTGCTAAAGCTCAAGTCTGACATGGAGAATATCAGACATCACTTTATAGTGGATGACATCAGCAGTCTGGAGAGGAGAAAATGCTAATAGCAGTGTCGCACATGCTGTTGTAAAATACACTCTGTAATGTCAAGCAAGGGTACACCCCCCCCACACACACACACCACTTAACTGCTGCAAGCAAAACCCCTACCTATGTAGGTTTACAGACAAGAGAACACAGTACTTTAAGCAAGTGCCACAGTATAAGTCTGACTCTTACAAGGCTGCAGGACAACTTATGGTGGATGACATCATCACTGAATGCTGGAGAGAAGATGGTGGGATGCTTGCATGAAATGGATGTGTAGGCTTGTGGAAATATCAAAATACTATTAATGCATGGAAATTGAGTAGCAACTGTCAGATACAGCTATGCTCTTCTGGCTGGATAGACACACACACACACACACACACACACACACACACACACACACACACACACACACACACACACACACACACACACACACACACACACTGACTGCAGTGAGAACAGAACCCCTGCCTAAGTAAACTACACCAACTAGAGAATGTTGTATTTAAGGCAAGTGCTAAAGCTCAAGCCTGACGTGGAGAATGTCAGACAGCACTTTATAGTGGATGACATCAGCAGAGTCTGGAGAGGAGAAAACTCTAATAGCAGTGTCCCA
>NC_056729.1:1059208750-1059218750 GCF_019279795.1 Protopterus annectens
CCTACCTAAGTATGCAGACTAGAAAACACAGTACTTTAAGCAAACACCATGGCACAAGTCTGATTTTACAAAGCTGCAGGACAACTTATGGTGGATGACATCAGCACAGGATGTTGGAGAGTAGATGTTGGGAGACCTGCATGAAATGGATGTGTAGGCATGTGGAAGTGTTAAGATAGTTCAAGTTCTGCATGTTACCAGATTGACGAGTGTGTAGTGAGTAGTATTTGGTGGCTGTGTTCCAATATGCAGATGTAGTTTAAGAGACAGCTTTACAAGCTATATGCAAACAGGTGTCCACAATCCTATAAGTATTTGAAAATCTGAATGTGTATTGTCATTCTAAAGATGTGTGTGATATATCACACAACATTTTTTATTAGATTATGTAGGGTAGTTGATATATTTGTGAACAATTATTGAGAAACCATGGTTGCAGTGCATGGGGGAGGTAACACATGGCTGCATTACAAATATCTGATGTATTCTTAGATAGAGCCTTCATTTTGTTATGTTTCCACATGTAAGTTCATGCCACGAAAACTGAATGGGCAGTAAACAGAAAAAATACATTTTAATATTTAGTTTGCATAGTGCAAAAGTGAACAGTGGGCTTGCATGATGGCTGGCAAAGTATTTACTCATGTAGGATACACAGTTCTACTGCATTCCCTATTGCACATAGTTAAGCAGTGTGCAAACATGAGGGTCATTGCTAAAACACTGAGAGTTAATACTGAGTTTATGAAACAGACCTGCTGCTTAGCTGACTGTGTGGCAGCAGGTTTAAATGCATTAACACATTGCTTTTTTATCCCAGATGACACTGGGTTTGAGTCCAGGGGTATGTAACAAGTAAGTAGTGATAATGCAATGATATTAACTGTTATATTACAGTCACCATTTGTTACTGTTTTAAATAAATAAATAATATATATATATATATATATATATATATATATATATATATATATATATATATATATATATGGATGTAGGATGTTTGCTTGACTGAGCAAACGACTGAAATCCAAACGGCCGGGCATACTTACGTGAAAGTGGTTTTCACCGAAGAAGCACTTTCACATAAGTATGACTGTTGCCGAGGCTGTACTATGGTGCGGGTAAGGGAAATTTCCCTTTTCTCCACTGTAGTGTGGTCTTGTAGGGAGAATATTAAAGTGGGGGGGTGTGGGGGCACAGCTAAAATGTAAATGTAGTGTTTTTTTTTGTCACACATTTTAACGAAAGCACTTTTTCAATAAAAGTGCTTTTGTTAAAATGTGTTTAGGTTTTATGGATTCGGACATTTGCTCAGTTGAGCAAATGTCCTAGATATATATATATATATATATATATATATATATATATATATTAACAAAAAAAAAAGAAGACATCAAAAAACATGTTTTTTGCAGGGGGGCAAGCCCTGCTGCACCCCACCACACACCCTGTGCAACTTAAATATACTTACTCTGAGATTGCAGGTCAGTGAAGAGAATGGTAATGTTCCCATTCCGCACTTTATAGCAATCTCCATTACCATTGTTTTCACTGTAGAGTGATCTCAGAGTTTGTATATTTAAGTTGCAGGGGGTGTGGGGGTGCAGGGGGGGGGGTTTCCCTCCTGCAAAAACATGTTTGTTGATGTCTTATTCTACTTTTTTTTTTAAATTTTGAGATTCCACATTCTCGAGGTTCTGAGTTCGATATATTGAACGTCAGTATTGTGGACTTTTAAAATTAAGAAGTGGACCCATATATACATATATATATATATATATATATATATATATATATATATATATATATATATATATATATATATATATATATCTTACACTTAAAAAACTTCTAAGGCATATGGACAAAAAAACACAACACATGAACTGGTGGTTTTTAATGCTTTAATTCCTTAAATATCCTGGAACTTCATCAGAAAACATAAAATGTACAACAGTGCAGAGTTAAATAATGAACAAAGGGTAATAAAAATGTAATAAAATAGAAACATAACACCCAACTTAGGTTATAGTAACCAATCCTCAATAAAGAGATAGTATGACTAATGCATATTCAATAAGTCTGTTGCACAGAGGCAACCCACTGGTTTAAAGGTGAGGCTGTACAAACTACATGTTAGTTAAACAAAGAATATATCTATGACCTGTATGAATTCCAACAATTGTACAGAAAAATAAAAATAGAAAATGGAAACAGTTAGTCTTGCCATCTCAAGACACACTTTAAGTTCAAATTGTCATTAAGTTGTGGTGCATAGTCCGCTCCCATTCAAGTTGCCATTTCAGTTCTTTCACTTCTAATAAGATGCCATAGTCTCCAAAAAATAATTCAACCTGCTCCAAGATAATAAAACTGAATTTAGAAAAATTAGTGCAGGATAAAGCATGTCCTGGTAAAGCATTTCTGCAGTCTTTAGCTCTAATAGCACCATAATGTTCTTTCACGTGGTCAGACAATTTGCGGACAGTTTTTCCAATATAAAAGTAATGGCAAGTCTCACATACAGCCACATACACTATGTTCTTACTGTTACATAGTGTAAGGGAAAGAGCACAGTAAAACCATTATGTCTGAAAGTATAGCTGGCTCCATTAAGTATATATTGACAACAAACACATTTTCCACATGGGAACATACCTTTAGGTTTAGTAGCATTGCAAACTGGACCAATAGAAAAGGCAGTGTCTGTTCTCAACCAAAGACTTAATAGTGTTCATTTTTTTTATATGTGAACAAAGGTTGGCTCCCTAGGACAGCAGCCAAATCATCCAAGCCTGTAACAATGTTCCAATTTCTATCTACAATATTTCTAATAGACTGCATGTCATGGTTAATAGGCATCGGAAAACTTAAAGTTCAGTTAACAGCAGCATTATCAGGTGCTTGTTGTTTCGGTATAAAACCAAATTTTAAAATCAGCTGAAATCTGAGGTATCTAGCATCAGGGACCTCTTTAGCTACAGTGTGAATTAAGGTGTGAGGGTAATGTTTTTGCAGAAACAGTTCACATAAAAATTCACATTCTTTCTTATACAACTCATCATCACCAAGTAATCATGACAACCTGATGAACTGGCCCCTTAATTACATTTCTCTTCATATGAAATGGATACTGGCTAGTGAAATCCAAGAAATTATTTCTATAAGTGTTTTTCTTAAAAATATTAGAAACCATGCATCTATTAACTTCATCAATGGAAATAGTAGTGTCCAAAAAAGAAACATTATTACCACAACCAGATTTAACAAACTTAAGAAAAATGCTGTCATTAATAGACTGAATGAATGAGTCCAGTTGTGTCAGTGTGCCAGTCCAAGCAAAAAAACACATCTGATGAGTTGCAGGATATGCCACAGAAACTGAAGGAAAACTAAGCGAAGAAAATAAATGTATTACACTAAAAAAATTTCTAAGGCATATGGACAAAAAGCACAACTCATAAACTGGTGATTTTTAGCAACAATTTTATCTGAACTATTATAGTTAAGTATATGTCCTATCACATACAAACTATAATTATGGATTTGCTTAAGGTAATCCTTGCAATGTGTATATATTGCATGTAAATAAATAAATAACTCCTAAACGCTAAAGGTGGTCTGTCACAAAAACAGTCAATATTGGCAGAAAAAAGACAGAAAATCCACCCAAGAATGGCCAATCAACGAAATCCACAAGTGTTCCAATTAAAATATAATCCTTTAATACGAATAAAACTTCGACTTGAAAATAAAATGAAAAATAAAAAAGCTCAAAACTGTCCCTTGAAGATATCCAAGAAGCACTTTCGATTGTTGTCTTCCTCAGATCGATCTTCTTGGCACTTCTTGTGCCAATAGCTACGCCAACCTTGTCATGGCATGCTGGGAGTTTAACTCTCTATTTGAGAACACTGCATATCAGAAATATGTGTCATTTTACACCCGTTTCGTTGATGACCTTTTTATTATTTGGAAAGGAGACGAACAACAACTCTTAGAATTCCACAGAGATATAAACACCCACACGGACTATCTCAAGTTTACAATGGATAACTCAATAGAGTTGATATCATTCTTGGATGTTTATATTCAGAGATTGCCGAGTGGCCTCTTGAACACAGGTGTGCATAGGAAAAGCTGCTATCGTAATCATCTATTACATCGTAGTAGCATGCATCCAGCACATGTTTTTAACAACATTGTCAGAGGACAAGCTATGAGGATATCTAGATTACACTCTGATAATGTAAGCTTTGATAATAGAATGTCTGAATTGAGGAATATGTTTTTGGATAGAAGCTACTCACCTGATGAAATAGATGCCAATATGAAAGATATAAATGAGCTGAGGAAAGGTAGAGCGTTTCCATTCTTTGCTAATAGAAATGATGGATGCAAAGAATTGGACGCAATACATGATAGCAGTGATAGACTTAGGATACCAATATTTTACACACAGGATGTTAGATATGTGAAGGACATTTACAGGAAGCACTGGGACATTCTTCTCACTGATTTAGATATATCAGGAGTGATTGATCACTCTCCTAGGTTCACATATAAGAACAAACATAACCTATATAGGATGTTATGTGGACCGAACAGAATATGTGAAACTGTGAGCTGTGTGGAAAGCAGCATGACCAGGAAATGTAGTAGATGCAATTATTGTAATTTCATCAAAGAAACAGATAGCTTCATACATCCGAACACAGGACAGGAATTTGTTTTTACAGCTGCAGCCTCCTGTGATACTACACATGTAGTTTATTTAGCGACCTGCACACAGTGCTGTGCGTTTTATATAGGTAAAACTGACCGCAAATTGAAAGAGAGAATCAGAGAACACATTTACAAGATCAGAGTGGCCTCACCATGCAGTGCATTGTCGAAACATGTGATTAATACTTCTAAACAACACACATTTAAGTTTCAAGTTATACAGGTGAATGAACCCACATTGAGGAGAGGTGACATCCAGAATTTAACTGAAGCAAAGGAGACCAAATGGATTATCAGACTTAGAGCTGATTGTCACCCTGGCCTCAATGATAGGGTATCCATCAAACCCATGCTGAAATCTAGGTCACTACGCCATTGAGCATTATATATCTCATACTTATCTACTTTCTATTTGTTTCATTCACTTTTTTCTTAACTTCTCCCCCCCCATCCTTCACATTCATTCCCTTTCCACACTTCCTTTAATCTTGTCACTTCTCCCCCCCCCCAACATACACACACACACCTCCCTCCTTTCCCCTTTTGCATAGCATTCATTTAGGGCATTGATATTATATCACATAGTCTTATTGTCAACTGTCTTTATATGTGTATATTTACACATATAGACATACACACATATACTTTATGCGCATTCGCTTATACATATTTTTTACAAATGCACACATAAAACATACCAGTTCCATCTCTCTGTTCCACCTCCTTTAGTACATGACATGGATATTTGGATGTATGCATTCCACACATGATATGTGTGGATGCACATTTTTTTAGCTCTGTTAAAAGAATAGAAATATCATTTTTTTATGTATAAAGCATGTTTATAAGATTGATTGTTTAGCAATTCAGTATGGCTGACTATATATATATATATATGCCATATATTTTTATGCTCTATATATATTTTTATGTTTTATTCATGATTTTAGAAGCTGCTTACAACAAGCTATGCTTGAAATTAGGGCAGCACTTCCTGTCCCTTTAATTTCAAATAATGCATGCACTTCAACTAATTGAGGATGTGACATCATTGCATTTTTAATGTTTGTATATTTAAATGTTTGCACCAAGCACTTTAGTTGTTATTGGCCTGAAGAAGACCACAAGTTGAAAGCGCTTGCCGTTTTTATTTAATAAATATTTATAACCTCCGCTTAACGCTTGCATTTACTTGATTGTGCATGACAAGCTATAGTTTTGTGGAGTTGCACTAACAAGAGTTTGTGGCTGAACTACTAGGAAGAGGAACACACCCGCTGGTTTTGGGTGTCAGCAATTGCCTGCATAGGCTCTTTACATTGAGGAGACATCTCAACCTGATTTGTATTGTATTTGGAACTTTATAGTGAACTATTTGGGATTTAAAACCTACTCTGCACATTGCTTCCCACACATTTTCTTTTTACTATTTTTAAGTGTTCACTTATTTAATAGGGAACCGATCAGAAGGCTATGAGTTTTGTTCCCATCCCAGGTGCATGGATTAATTTCCAGTAATGATATTGCAGTGCAACATAACTGGGGTGCTGCAGTCCTGAGTGTGCCTTTCTTCGGATAAGACACTAAACTGAGACCTCTCCTTCCTGAGTTGGAAGTAACAGGTGGATGTAAAAGAGCCCACAGCACTTATCAAAAAGATTAAGGGTCCTTTATTTGTACACAAAAATAACTCATATTTATATATTTACAAATATTTACATGTGTATAAATATACAAATCTGTTTACGCATATTCATAATTTCCTTTACAATCATACTAAATTTTCATCCCCATTAGACCCCCCACTCCTTTTTCCATCACCTCTGTCTGATTTTACTTAATATTGTTGCTAAAATCCATTTACCATTAAACATAATTTCATTTACTCTTTCATTCCATATAACCCATATAACATAAAATAACTTTTTCTTTACTCTTTTAACATATTATTTACTTCTATTCTTATAATATCCATACTTATCCATGTTTATTTCATCCACTACTTTTACATCTTCAAAAAAAATCTTTCTTATATAGTTTTCCACATAACATTTTTACTCTTTTACGTTTTAAAAACACATATTCTGTAGTTTATTCTTCTCGACAATATAAACATATTCTATCACTTTTCTTTTTATATGGCATATTTCCTTTTACTGGCAGTTTATCTATTACCAGTTTCTACAAAAAATCTTGATATTCTACTTTCTGATTACACTATTTGATTTTTCTGTTTATAACCTTATTTTTTCATCTGTTATATTTTCACATGATTTTACATAGTAATGTTTTATCATTACATTCTTATACCATACTTTTCTATCTTTTTCTATATTATCAATTTTTATTTTCCACAAAAAATGCTTTTTTGGTAAAGTATTTTGAAAAAATACTTTTTCTTCATAACATTTTATTTCTTCATTTATACACTCCTTTTCTCATTTGTCCTTTACTGTAACCCCCAAATTTATCATACTTGTACAATTTTATTACTAATCTCTCATCTTTTTCATTTATCCAATTTAAACTTTGTACAAATGTAATGAAGCAGCATATACCACTGGGTTAATTAACTCTAAACCACCATTATTCCCCTGGATTCAATAAACTCTGTGCAGGAATAGTGCTAATCCTGCAAGGAGTGGTTCATGTCCATTTAGCATTAGCATTAACAGCAGTGCGCCTTCCATACTCATGAAGGTGCACTGCTGTTAAGGTTAAATGGACATGAACAGTGAACATGTGCAGGGGACATGTTTAAGTTGTGCACGGATATTGAACACATGCCCTGCACTCAGAAAGTGCCATACAGCACTTTCAAACAGTATTTCAGTGTCCACAGATACTGAAATGAAATAAAAATTAGCATTTCAGTGTCTGCGGACACTGAAATAGCTAGGGGAGCAAGAAACAGTGCAGGGAGTGTGTGACAGGTTTTTTCACACACCTTCTGCATTGTAAAAGTACCATACGGCCATAGCCATTAACTGTATAGGTTTCTGCAGAGTGCCCAGATGCCTGGCTCACATACATCTCATCCTCCCAGAGCAATAAAGCAGTACAAAGCCATAAATAATGGGGGCACAAAGCCACAACAATAGGGACACGTCTTAAATATTGCACTGACAAACTTGAAAGCTGATAGAATAAAAGGTTTGCAGTAGCATGGACTTCCTGCAGGGTATGAAGACTGAAACACAAATGTCTGCCATGTGAAAGTTGGTGGGACAAAGCCACAAAAATAGGGACACATTTTAAACATTGCACTGATAAACCCGAAAGCTGATAGAATAAAAGGTTAACATTAGCAGGGACCTCCTGAAGGGTATGAAGTCTGAAGCACAGATGTCTGCCATCTGAAAGTGCCATATGACCATACCCCTCAGCTGTACAGATGTCTGCAGAATGCCCAAATGCCTGCCTCACATACCTATCAACTTCCTAGAGTAACAAAGCTGTACAAGAGCATAAATAATTAAAAATCATTTTTCCCTACTAAGGTATGTTTAAGCGTAGCTGAGCGGGTGTGTGTGTTATGGCCCTCTGCTCAGCATTGCTTAAACACCCCAGAGGAGATAAATAAAAAAATATACAGCGAAAATCCTAATGCAGAGATAGACTAGTGATTAAAGTCCTGGCTTTGTCTGCAGGCATTCACGGTTTGAGTACTAAGGCCGGTGCTTTATTTGTACATAGGAAAATAGTGTTAACATTTTTTGTTTTATTTAAATAATGCAGTAAGGGATATTTGTCAACCAGGGTAGTGTAGCTGGTCTAAAATAGAAGTGTGAGTGCATATAACATGTGAAACCACACATATACACGTCTCCCATACAGTATAGTCACACCCCTTAGTAATGTAAAGAAAGAACATAGAGAGATGTCATATAAAGTAAATCATATACACTTACTAATTTACTAAATTAAGTCATTATTCTAATATATCTAAAAAAAATAAAAGTGAGCAATGATTAGCAGTGCTCAGCTATGCTTAGCTGGTTTAAGCAATGCTTAGATGTGAATGCTAAGCAACAATCAGCTCAACTAAGTGGATTTGTGCATTGTTAATCTATTCTCAACAATTTTCCCTTTAAGCATTGCTAAAATTGGCTTACCGGGTTTGCGCACTGCTAAGCTGTGCTCAACAGTTTCAAAATCAGCGAATGACAGCAAAGGGCAGGAATATGGCCTTATTTAAACCACACACAGACAAAAACACAGACAGTATTGTTATAGTTCAACCTGTCCAGGAACCATGGCTGGCATAGGTGAGGGTTTGCGTTTTAGGGCGCCTTGCTGGGGCATCATGGAGTCCAGGGTCATGGCTAGACTCTTCATAAGTAACCATGATGACTGACTCCTGCAGGGCCAGTACTAGGGCTCACAATATAAAGCGGAGGCCTGGGACCATCTCACCCATCATCTCACCAGTGCTACTGGCATCCCCCAAACTGGTGACCAGGTCCAGCACCACTATACCAACCTAAAGCGGAGGAAGGGGGTGCTCTTAGACTAGTGGATCCAAGATGCCAGGGACAACCGTGTTCCAGCAGTTTGTAAGTATCACAGATTTAGGAGTACCAAATTCTAGCCTGAGGATGTGATAGACAGGTATGGATAGTGTTTGTTTTTCTCCCCGACAGCTGTAGCAGAGAGGGCTAGTAACATCAAAGCCCATGCCAACAGACTGCTGAGGTTGTGCTGACAGGCTGGTGAGTAAAAATATATTTTGCAGTATATTGTGCAAATAACTAAGAAGGAGTACATTGTGTAGTGCTAGAAGCTATAATGTAACTGTCTTAACTGAATAAATAAAGTATATCCAACTAATATTGATTTGAAATAAACATCTATAACACAAACTGTTGTGTTTACTCTGGTATTTTGTTGTAGACTTAGAATGGAGCTGTAAAACAAGATATAAATGCCCTGTGTTAACCTTTGCTTTCCAGATTGTAGTAATTCAAATGATTAATGCACAGTACATTAGCTTTCTGTCATGTATGCATCATAGAATTACAAGTTCAGACTGTCTAACCAAGAGACTAACAGGCAGAAACCAGTGAAACAAGAAACAGCAGTTCCCCAGTAGCTCACTGTGATGAGAAATAGCTTAGTTGTTATTTTGCACATCCAGACATGATTCAAATCCAGAGCATGGTGCTAAGATGTGTACGTATCTATACACAAGGAATCAGGAATATATGTAAAAACAGTCAGGTAGTGTTAACAGATATTTTCTCCACAGTTTTTACAGGTAAAGAAATGTTGG